>NW_005871763.1:51929-74441 GCF_000147115.1 Myotis lucifugus | reverse complement strand
CTAAAAAATTTGAGGCTACGCGGTGCCCTCTTGTTTAAGATATCTTTCTTTCTGTCGGCATGCTGATTTTCTGGGTTCAAGTGCGCCTGCACAACAACGATTATGATTTATACCTTTGTTTTTTCTCCGAGGGGGGGGGGGGCAGAAAGGTGGTGGGTCAAAACGGCAAGTGGAGGCATCCAGTGAGGTCCCCGCGCCCCGTTCCTGTGGGAGCCGGAGCGGGAGGGAGAGGCCCCGGCCCTCGAGGTCCCCCCCTCATCCCTCCTGCGTCCCTGCTCCCAGCTCCCTGTGCCCCCCTGCGGGCGCCTCCTGTCTCTGACTCTGCTCCTTCCCTCGGGGCAGAGTCCGGCCCCTCCCCGACGGGGGCGCCCCGTGCCCTACAGGTGGAGGGGGCTCCATCCAGGAGGGCGCGGCACTGGCAGAGCTCCTGCCAGCGGGCCGGGCAGCCGGCCTAGGGCGCCGGGCAGCTGAGGGTCCCCTCCCACCCCCATCTGGAGCCCCGAGAGCCTGTGGCGCACAGAGGGGTGCTAGGTGCCTTCATTGGCGGGGCAGGCGTCTCCCAATGTTGGGGACAGAAGAGGAGCGTCAGGAGGGAGGTGGTGTCGCCAGGCTCGGCCACTGTTGGGGTCCAGCCCCAGCAGGTCCAGGGGTTCCCAAAGGTGTGGACGGAGTCGGCAAAGAAGGAATGACTGGGAGGCAGCGCTCAGTTGATCAGCAGCCTAGCCAGGTTCTCTCTTTATTCTCCTGTTACATCTGTACTTATAACACTTGATTTTAATCCTATCCATTCTATTCCAAACGTTAGGGCGTTTGTTATCTCCATTCCAAGGTCACTACTCCACTGTTCTGTTAAGCTACAAGGAAGTAACTGAAGGAGATTATCCTAAGTAAAGATTATATATCTTAAGCGTGATTGTTCGTAGTTAACGTGATTAATTACCCGCCCGGCACTTAGTTAAGGGGTTTTACTGATTTATTCCCTTCCTTAGTCCTGTTAATCCCTAACTCCAGGGAAAAACCCCCTCCTGGGGAAACAACCTTTCTCGCAGAGGTGACCCTGGTTAGAACACATAGCGCTAAGAAGGGGAGCAAGCATATTAAGAACAGTATGCCATATACGCCAGGTCCCTTGAAACATATGCTGTGAAGATGTTTCTTCCCTGCAGTGACTGTGTCAAGCAGCAAGGATGGACAGGCTTCCGCAGTCCACAGCTAGTGAACTTGGGGAATTCACTTCCCTTTTGAGCTGCAGCTGTCCTGGCAGCAGATGCAGGGTTTCCAACCCCGCACCCATCCCACCCACCTGCACCCTTGCCAGCGGCCCCTCCGTGGTGAGAGATGAGCGCCCCGCACCCACCCCACTACTGCACCCTCATCTGCGGTGACTCCCAGCCGCTGGACAGAATGTGTGGAGAGAGAGGGCTGTGCTGGTGATGCAAACGCTTGCTACCGCCAGGCCAGGGGCTGTGGCCTCCACATCAGGAAGTCCTGGAGGGAAAGACAGGGACAACCACGGCCCCTTCCCATGGGACAGCGGCAAAGAGGCAGGCCTGTTGGGTCCTGTCCCCCTTCTGAGGGCACCGCCATCCTCAGACCAGAACTTCCCTTCGTCTCCTCACCGGGGCCTCTTTCCTTCCTCGCAGCCCACCCCTATCCCTGTGGGTGGGTGTACTCAGCGTCTAAAGCCCTCTGTCTGCAGCCCAGCCAGACTGCCTACCCTCCCTGGGCAGAGGCAGACAGAGCCCCTGATTTCTCTCTCCACAGAGGTTCCTGCTGGGCCACCACCCCCAGGATGGCTTCCACCTCCAGCCCCGGTCCTTTTCATTCTGGGGACCTCTGCAGGCTGGGAAGATGGAGCTGATGTGATGTGCACACAGGACAGTGGGGATGTGCTGCCTCCCATGCCTCCCATGGAGTCATCGTTTGTGCCCGAGGACAGGAACTTCTCCCCTCAGATCAAAGTGAAACTCCCAAAGGCAGTAGGTGCCTGGTAAGTCAGCAAATGGGGGTGCAGCTCGGGGTCCCTCACTTCCAGCAGAGCACTCGGTGCCCCTTCCCCACAGCCTGCGGGGTCCTCAGTCTGACTGTGACAGCTTCTGGCCCCGACAGGCTGACCTCTGCTCTACTCTCTGGGATGGACCCTTCCAGAAACTTCTCTATTCTTGGCCTTCAGCCTTCTGAGGTCATGTTCTTCTTCAAAGGGACATACTCTTCCAGCTCCAAGTGCTCAACTGACCCTTGCACCCCCCAGTTTATGCCTGGCCCCCACCCTGTCATGGGCCCTCTGACGGACGATAGCAGGGGAGGGAGTCAAAGAAGATTTTGCACCAAGGCTGAGCCTGTAGACCAAGGGATGTGGACTCTGAGATTGTGGACGGCAGGCTTCTGCTGGGAGCACCTTCACCTTGAGTTTCCTGTGATCTGTATCAGTTCAGACTGTATGAGACCCTTCCTGCCAGGAGTGACTCTTCTAGCCCTGCGGGGGGCGGTGCACCTGGCATCCCCCCAGTGTGAGGTCTGAAATAGAAGGTCTGACCAGGAGACTCTCCGTGGTCCAGGTGGGACTCTGCCAGGGAAGGCCCTTCCTTCCCCCTCATGCCTGGGACTCGGTCTCCGGCCTTGGCCTCCCAGCCCAGAGCCCCCATGCTGCCTGTGCTGGAGGCCCACAGTCAGATGCAGACCCAGACAGGAGAGGCTGCGCATGAGGCTGTTGGGAGCTGGGTAGCCAGCCCGACAGGCAGAATGGGTCCCTCAACGCCCTTTGGTTTCTCAACCTGTGCACCTGAGGGGCTTCCTATCCTAAGACTGTGATGTCACCCTGGGAAAGGAAGTACTTTGTCCAAATAGACACTTCCCCTGTCTAGGCTCCCCACAGGGCTCCCTAGTCAGTTGCAGAGCCCTTGGTCATGTTGTGGCCACATGGGCTGCGGGCAGATGATGGTGAGTCTGGCCAGGCGAGGCAGAAGTGCAGCTTCCTGGGTGGAGGAGGCGGGCCTGGCCCTCTCAGTCATGTGGATATGACTTAAAACACAACTGATCCCAACAATCCCCTCACTCAGCAGTCGCCAGCCATCACTTGGTTGGCCCATCCTATGGGAGTTGTGAAGCCAGGACCTGAGGGTCCCCAAAGTGTAATAGTCCCTTTGTCTGTCCCTTCATATCTGCTGGTCATGGTGCCAGGGCCCCAAGGATAAGCTTGTCTCTGTGAATAGTGACGAGTCCAGGAGGGGCAGTCCTTCCCTTTCCTGTCACCAGACACTGCGAGATTCTGAAGATTATAAGGCCCTTCTGGGGTTTTTCCCGGAAGTGTGGCTTCTCAGCAAGACTCCAGTGAGCATCTGCTCGGCTTCGGTGCTGGGCCCACGTGTCTCTGAGAAACCGCTGTCTGCCAGCCTAGAATCTCTCTGGGGTTAAGGGTCAGGGGCTGGAGTTGGTTAGACAGGCCCCGGGGGAGCCCTGGGTTCTGCATCATGTGACTGGGGAAGTTACTGTATTGCCTTGTTTGTCTAAAAGAGAAAGTAGAGATTCCTGACCCCCAGGCTGAAGTGAGTGCAGATACTGCATTACTTGTCCAAACATGGTTTCTGAGAGGAGGAGGGACTTCCCTCGATCCCTTTGTCAAGGCCAGCGAGGCACACAGCCTGATGGTCAGCGGGCACCTCCTGCATCCCTGTCCTGACCTGACTCTAGCTGAGGGGCCACGACAAGTCCCTATGCTGAGACCCACCCTGTGGGATAGTGAGCCTGTTGAGAGATCATCCAGGCACCTTGCAAATGACAAGGACCAATGCTGGGGAACAGCTGTGATGCCTGGAGCCACAGACATGGGTCCTGTCCCCCCCTGTCCAGGCAGCCCCCACCCCCGCTCCTGGGCTCTGGGTCCGGGGTCTCCCGGTTTGCTCTGGGAAGGAGGCTCTCATGGGTTACCGGCATGAAGTGCTCACAGGGCTTCCTGAAAGGGATCCCGGGATGAGCGCTTTCTGTGGGGCGTGGCTTTTTCACAGCATCAGTCACAAACCACATTCTTGCAGCCAGCTGGACCTAAACCACTTTACCCGTGACCGGCTCTTCAGCGCGGCTGCCCGGGGTGTCCCCAAGGACCTGGACGGGCTACTGGAGTACCTGCAAGCTACCAGCAAGTTCCTCACTAGCCCGGAGTACACAGGTAGGACTGTCCTTCGCAGAGCCCGTGTCCGTGGCTGTGCTGGGACTGTGCTGGCTGGTGGGTCTTGACCATGGTCAGGAGAAGACAAGGGGTGGGGGTTTCCTTTTCCTTTTTTAGTTTTATTTTTTAAGGGAGAGTGTTCTTAGCAGCAGACTCTCCTGCCAGAATGGCTGTAGGGGACCCTGCTGACAGAGCCAAGGACTCCACTTAACTCCCTATCATGGCTGTGCCCACCACTTCCCACCACCTCACTGGCACCCGAGTGCATGGGTACTTGTGGGCATCCTCAATGCTTCCTCTTTCTCTCTGTCTCTCTCTTTCTCTTTCTTTCTTTCTCTCTGTCTCTCTCTTTCTTTCCTTTCCTTCCTTCTTTCTTTGATCTTTTTAAATAATAGCATTATTGAGACACTAGAGGCCCAGTACCCAAGATTTGTGCACTGGGGACAGGCAGGCGGGGGCATCCCTCAGCCTGGCCTGTGCTTTCTTGCAGTCCAGGACCCCTCACTCCTTACCGCCCACCTACAGCGGAGGTTGGAGAGGCTCATGCCACCGCCACTGCGCTTGCCAGCTGAGAGCCTGGCTTCTGACTGAGTGGTGCTCCCCCTGTGGGAGCACACTGACCACCAGGGGGCAGCTCCTGCATTGAGCGTCTGCCCCCTGGTGGTCAGTGCACGTCATAGCAACCAGTCATTCCGCCATTCAGTCAATTTGCATATTAGGGTTTTATTATATAGGACTAGAAGCCCAGTGCACGAAATTCATGCACAGGTAGGATCCCTAGGCCTGGCCAGCAATCAGGGCTGATCAGGGCCTTCTGGCTGCTGGCCAGGGCCTACTTTCCCAGCTGCCAGCTGCTGGCCGGGGCTTTCTTTCTTTTTGTGCCACCCCCTGGAGTTCAGCACACGTCAGAGTTAGCGATTGGTCTCCTGGTCGAACTCCCTCGGGAACAATTTGCACATTAGGCTTTTATATTTATAGATAATACAGATATCATATACTTCACCCATCTCAGAGCATTCTTTACCCCAAATCTAAATATCTTTATTATTTGGGGCTAATTAGAAAGATAACTTGTGTGTTCTAAAAGATTAAAATAGCAATGAAATGTATAAAGCTGAGGGTAAAATGTCTGTTGTCCTAGACTCCTGTCGATGGTTTGGGATACATCTTTTCAAACTGTTTAAATATGTTATGTGGCCCTGGCTGATGGGGCTCAGTTGGTTGAAGGGGTCCCATGCACTGAGAGTTCACAGGTTCAATTCCTAGTCAGGGCACATGCCAGGGTTGTGGGCTTGATCCCCAGTAGGGGGTGTACAGGAGGCAGCCAATCAATGTTTGTCTCTCTCTCTCCCTCTCCCTTTCTCTCTCTCTCTCTCTCTCTCTCTCTCTCTCTCTCTCTCTCTCAAAAAATAAATAAATAAATAAATATTTTAAAAATATGTTAGGTGTATATTTACATAGATGAGGTCATGTATATACACTCGTTTGTAATGAGCTTCCCCCCTGCTTACTACATCTTGTAGCACGTTCCATTTCAGTATATATGCCTGTGACTTAGTCACTGTACAAACTGCAGAGTTTTCCATATTGTAGCTGTACCACAATTTCATTAACTCATTTCTTACTGATGGTCGTTTAGGTTGTTTGTAGTTTTCAGCCTTCGCATAGTGTACCAGGCCCTCTGTGTGCTAAGCACTTTGCATATAATTCCATTTGATCCTTACAATAACCCGGGAACATTCCCACTTCGCAGGAAAACTGAGCTTGAGAGAGGCCAAGGGACCTGACTGAGGAGACAGAACCATTAAGCAGGGAAGCCACTTAACAAGCGCTGTGCCAATGTTATTGCACAGACAACGTTGCACGTGTGACAAATTATGTCTGAAAACAATTTCTAGGGCAGAAATGATAGTCCCCGGAGCCGTAATACCCTGCATCAAGGCTGTGCTCCCACCAGTCGCGTGTGGCATCTGTCCTCCCGAGGGGCATTTTGGCACTGGGCCCAGCTGCTCCAGGTCTGAGCACCCTCGTGCCCCTTGCCCTCCCCTCCTCCCACAGAGGGCTCCACTGGGAAGACGTGCCTGATGAAGGCCGTGCTGAACCTTCGGGATGGAGCCAATGCCTGCATCCTGCGGCTGCTGCAGATAGACAAGGCCTTGGGCAACTCCAATTCTCTGGTCAACGCCCAGTGCAAAGATGAGTACTACAAAGGCCACAGAGCCCTGCACATCGCCATCGAGAAGAGGAGCCTGCAGTGCGTGCGGCTCCTGGTGGAGAACGGTGCCGACGTGCTAGTCAAGGCCCAGGGCCGCTTCTTCCAAAGGAAAAGCCAAGGCACTTGTTTTTATTTTGGTGAGGAGTCTTGATTAAAGTGAGGCCTGGTGGGCAGAGCGGGGTGGCACACGGTTAATGGGTGGTAGAGCTGGCCCTTAAAACCAGCTCTATCTAACCCTGGGGCCCATGCTGCCAACCCCCAGGCTGCCTGCAGAAGCAGTTAGTCTTAACTACGAGATGTTTATCCTTGTCTGGCCACATCCCCCAGCGGGGCCAGGGCTGGGGATGGCTGCTAGAACTGGCATGTGGCCGGAGTCAACCAGACGGCCTGGCTGAAGGGCATCTCCGTCAGGCAGCAGTGGGCCTGGGCGCTGCTGAAGGAGGGGAAAAGGCAGGGAAGATGGGGACCCTGGTGGCTGGCCCGTGCTGTTCCCTTAGGTGGTAGCGGTTGGTCCCCTCTCCCTGTGTCAGACGGGTACAGCTGCTGTCACCAGTGTTCACAGAAGGCACAGCTGCCCTCAGCGGGGCCGGGACCTCGGGCCAGTGCTTCATCCTTTCCCCCGGGTGCCTGGCCGGCCTCCAGGAGGCCTGGCCTCTGTCCAGGGAGTGTGAAGAGTAGGCGGTGAGCGCTGCCCCTTGGCCCCCAGGTGAACTACCCCTCTCGCTGGCGGCATGCACCAATCAGTGGGATGTGGTGGCCTACCTCCTCCAGCACAAGCCTGCCAGCCTGCAGGAAGTCGACTCACTGGGCAACACGGTCCTGCACGCGCTGGTGATAATCGCAGACAACTCGGCTGAGAACAGCGCTCTGGTGACCAACATGTACGACAGGCTCCTCCAGGCTGAGGCCAGCCTCTGCCCTTCGCTGCAGCTCGAGGACATCAAAAACAACCAGGGCCTTACACCCCTGAAGCTGGCTGCCCAGGAGGGCAAAATAGAGGTGAGTGGCTGCCCCCCCCCCATTTCCCTCCCCCAAACTTGCCCAGGAAGCAGAAAGAGCCTGAGGAGGTGGTGGAAAGCAATGGTTTCCCCATTTTTCAACCGAACACTCCTGTTCTTAAGAACAGTTCAGCATGCACCTCTGCCATGTGTGTTTATTGAGAAACTGTATCTAACTACTGAACTAATATCTAATCTAATAAAAGAGAAACATGCAAATTGACCGCACCTCTGCTATGCCCAAGCCACACCCACCATCCAATCAGAGTGACTATATGCAAATTAACCCAACCAAGATGGCTGCGGGCAGCCACCAAGCTGGAGCAAGCAGGAGGCTTGGTTGCCCCGGCGACGGAGGAAGCCAAGCTTCCCGCCTGCCCTGGCTGGCTGTGGCCTCCACTCAAGGCAACAAAGTTTCAATTATATAAGATAAATAAATCCCAGATACCTGCTTCCAGCTAGCCTCCACTGGGAGCTTGGGTGGCTAGGGGCCGTGGCCAGCCTGCAAACAGCCATCAGCCCCTCACCCAGGCTGACCACACCTTCATGGGGTGAGGGTCACCGCTGGGGGGCTTGGCCAGCCTGCAAACAGCCATCAGCCCCTCACCTAGGCTGGCCAGGCACCCCAGCAGGACCCCCCTCCCTGAAGGGGGTGTGGCAAGCCTGAAAAGGGCCCTCAACCCCTCATCCAGGCTGGCCAGGTACTCCAGTGGGGACCCCCACCCTGAAAGGGGTGTGGCCAGTCTGAAAACGGCCGTCAGCCCCTCTCCCAGGCTGGCCAGGCACCCCAGCGGGACCCCCACCCTGATCCGGGACACCCTTCAGGGCAAACCAGCCAGCCCCCACCCATGCACCAGGCCTCTATCCTATATAATAAAAGTGTAATATGCAAATTGACCCTAACAGCAGAACGACTGGGAATGACTGGTCACTATGACACACACTGACCACCAAAGGGCAAATGCTCAATGCAGGAGCTGCCCCCTGGTGGTCAGTGCGCTCCCACAGGGGGAGCTCTGCTCAGCCACAAGCCAGGCTGAAGGCTGCCAGTTACAGCGGTGGTGGTGGGAGCCTCTCCTGCCTCCTCAGCAGTGCTAAGGATGTCCAATTGCAGCTTAGGCCTGCTCCCCGCTGGCAAGTGGACATCCCCCGAGGGCTCCCAGGCTGCCAGAGGGATGTCTGACTGCCAGCCTAGGCATTACCCTGGGGATTGAGCCTAAGCCAGCAGTTGGACATCCCCCGAGGGATCCCAGACTCCGAGAGGGCACAGGCCGGGCTGAGGGACCCCCCTGAGTGCATAAATTTTTGTGCACCAGGCCTCTAGTATTACATTATAAAGCACAGGGATTTTCCCCATTTTATTTTTAGTTTTTATTGAATTTATTGGGGTGACATTGGCTTCAGTAAATCACGGGCATTTTTTTAAAAAGTCATTTGGGTCCTAGCTGGTTTGGCTCAGTGGATAAGAGCATCAGCCCATGGCCTGAAGGGTACTGGGTTCGATTCCTGTCAAGAGCATGTACCTTAGTTGCAGGCTCCATTCTCCAACCAATGTATGTCTCTCACATCGATGCTTCTCTCTGTCTCTCACCCTCCCTTCTATTCTCTCTAAAAATCAATGGAAAACTATCCTCAGGTGAGGATTAACAAAAACAACAAAAAATCATTTGGGTTTCTTGATTAGGAGACAATCTATTCATGTCCTTTTCTATTCTGCCATTAGACTTGCTCTTGGGTTTTCTTTACCTGGGTTGGTAAGTGTCCTTTATACTGAACAATTAGCATTTTATTTACTCTCACAGTTGCAAAATTTTCTCTCAGCTCAACATTAAATAAAAATTTTTATGGTGCTTTGCCACACAGAATTGTCACATTTCTAACTTTACAAGTTGTAATTATCCTTTCCTTTAGAGTTTAATCCTCCCGCAAGGTCATCCTATCTAATAAAAGCCTAATATGCTAAGTGTCCAACTGTTCCTTCGACCATTTGACTGGTCGCTATGATGCTCACTGACCACCAGGGGGCAGATGCTCTGACCAGTAGGTTAGCTTGCTGTTAAGGTCCTGCAGATTGGGACTGGGCAAGATGGGCTGGACATGCCCTGGAGCCCTCCTGCAGTTCCTCCTTGGCCCCGATTGTGCACCGGTGGGGTCCCTTAGCCTGGCCTGTGCCCTCTCACAATCCAGGACCCCTCAGGGATGTTGGAGAGATGGTTTTGGCCAGATACCCGCAGGCCAGGCCGAGGGACCCCACCAGTGCACAAATTTGTGCACCCGGCCTCTATTGTTATCTATAACCTTGTGTGTGTTTATTCCACATCCTTATTTTCTCCCAGACTTTTGCAGTTTCACTTTCTTTTTTCTCAAAAAATATTTTTATTGAAATCAGAGAAGAAGAGAGAGGGAGAGATGGAAACATCAATGGTGAGAGAGAATCATTGATTGGCTGCCTCTTGCACGTCCCACACTGGGGATCAAGCCTGCAACCCAGGCATGTGCCTTTGACTGGAATTGAACCTGGAACCCTTCAGTCCCCAGTCTGATGCTCTATCCACTGAGCCAAACCCGCTAGGGCTATGCCTACAACTTTGAAGTCATCTATAATAAGAAAAGCGTAATATGCAAATCAACCAAACGGCCAAACAGTGGAACGACTGTCCTGACAACCATGCTATGACACCCACTGGTGCCAGGCCAGCCAAGGCGGGTACGATTGCCCTGCAGAGTGAGGACCAGGCCTGTGGGGTGTGGTGGGTGGGTGGGGCCTCCCTCTGTGGGGGTGATCCAGGGCCTCCCTCTTCGGGGGTGATCCATCGTGGAGCCCCGGGGAAGTAGGTGGGGCCTATGTCTTTGGGGAAATCGAGCATGCTGGGCTGAGGGAGTGCATAAATTTTGTGCACCAGGCCTCTAGTTTTGGTATAAAGAGTAAACACGATCCAGCTCTACCTTTTTTCCAAAATGCTTACCAGTTCTCACTATTGTCAGGGCTGGCTTCATGGCTGACACCGTGTAGCTTACAAAGCCCTGAGAGAGCTTAGAACACAAGCACTTTTAAAGGCTAAGATAGACGTAAACATGAGTAGAACTTTTGCTATTTTATTTCTGCCCTCCAAGCTCCAGGTGTGGGAACCTCCCTTTGGTGCCTGGAGGCATGGCTGTGTGGTGCTGTGTGGCCTGTAGATGCTGCTCCCCCATCTGCCCCTTCCTTTCCCCCATTTCTCATTTGTGAAACCAAATTATTTCTCTCTCTCTCTTTTTTTTTATCCTCACCAGAGGAGTGAGGATTTTTCCCCCATTGACTATTAGCAAGAGTGGAAGAGAGGGGAGGGAGGAGAGAGATAGAGAGAGAGAGAGAGAGAGAGAGACATTGATGTGGGAGAGACACATTGGTTGCCTCCCACACACACCCTGATCAGGGGTAGGGATCAAACCTGCAACCCAGGTACATGCTCTTGACCAGGAATCAAACCTGAGACCCTTCGGTGCATGGGTTGATGCTCTACCACTGGGCACACCAGCCAGGACACCAAATTGTATCTTAACCTGCTCTGGTTAGTGACCCTTTATGAGCGTTTGTACATACAAGGACCATGTGTACAGGGCGTGTGCACGGCAGCCGCAGTTCTGCAGACTCCCAGTCACGCTGGGAGGTGGCCAAGAGGGCCAAGCTCACGTGGTCCCCCCTGCAGATTTTCAGACACATTCTGCAGCGAGAGTTCTCGGGACCGTACCAGTGCCTTTCCCGGAAGTTCACTGAGTGGTGCTACGGGCCAGTCCGGGTGTCACTGTATGACCTGGCCTCTGTGGACAGCTGTGAGGAGAACTCGGTGTTGGAGATCATCACCTCTCAGTGCCGGAGCCCGGTGAGCCCGCCCTGCAGACACTCCCTGCAAGCTCCCCACCTGGGCTGTCTGCTGCAGGTCCTGACCCCACACTCATCCCACACGCCAGTCCCACCTGCTCTGGACAGAAGAGGCCCTCGGCCACTCCCTAGTCACTCGGCCACTCCCTAGTCAGGAGGGTGGGGTGCAGGCAGGTGGGAGGGGTCAAGCGGGGCTCCCCATCCTCTCCTCTCCTCTCCATTCCCTCAGCCCTTGCACTGAGCCCATGAGTGGGCCCCTGTGTACACCTGCTGAGTGTCCCCTGTTGCTCACATTCCCACCCCAGCACCGACACCAAATGGTGGTTTTGGAGCCGCTGAACAAACTGCTGCAGGCGAAATGGGACCTGCTCAGGCCCAGGTTCTTCTTCAACTTCCTGTGTTTCTTGATCTACATGCTCATCTTCACCGCTGTTGTCTACTGCGAGCCTGCCCTGGAAAAGGCAAGGCTGGGGAGGGGCGGGGGCATACCCTGGGGAGGCCCCTGGAAATAGCCCTGGAAGAAGCTGGGACAAGGACACCCCCCCCCCGCCCCCTTTTGTGCTGAGGCTCTGACAGCTGAGTGATCCTCAGGCTTCCCAGCCGGGCCAGTGGGATGCCGGCTCCACAGGAGTTCACACGCACCATATGTGAGAAAGAGTCTAAGTGATTGACTTGTATTCACTTTAATTCAATTTCACAACAACCCTCTGAGATGAAGTATTGTCCCCGTTTGCAGTGGAGGGAAGGGAGGGACAGAGGGGCAGGTAACTCACCCAGGCTCACACAGGCTGTAAGCGTGGAGATGGGATCTGAACCAGGCAGCCCGGCTTCCGATTCCCCCTCACAACTGCTCTGCACGGTGGACTAGAATCCAGCGGGCCTGCCCGGAGCCCAGGTTCCCGCTGCCGCTCCGAGGGGAGGGGCCGCTCCACAGCTCAGGCTCAGAGCGGGCCCTCAGCTCTGGCGCTCGGAGGAAGGGCCATTGGGAGGGGACCCTAGGTCCTACCTGAGTGTCTCCTCACAGGCCTTCCTCCCCATGAAGGGGACAGTGAGAAACTCCCTGCAGCTACTGGGCCACATCCTGATCCTGCTTGGGGGCGGCAACCTCCTCCTGGGCCAGGTGAGGGCTCCTTCCTCTCCCCCACTCCGCGAGGAGCCTTAGAGCCAGGTCACCACAGTACCTTGGTTTATGGGGAAACTGAGAA
The DNA here is from genome assembly GCF_000147115.1 of Myotis lucifugus. Taxonomy (NCBI): domain Eukaryota; kingdom Metazoa; phylum Chordata; class Mammalia; order Chiroptera; family Vespertilionidae; genus Myotis; species Myotis lucifugus. The sequence continues at coordinate 61,996 of NW_005871763.1, read as the reverse complement.
CCAGTCCCACCCTGACTGCCTCTGGGCGGTTGAAGGCCTCGCCTGCTGGGGCTGCTACCCTCCTACTATGCTTTCTAGAGCAGCAGTCGCCAATCTTTCGGACCTCATGGGCCACCGGTTGGCGACCGCTACCCTAGAGTGCCCGTGGTATAGGGAATGGCTCCTATGACTCCTTGCCAGTGCCAGCTAGCCCCCTGGGAAATCGAGCTGGAAGCCCCAGCCCCTAGGTCCCTGGGCTGGGGCCTTCCTCCCTTTGGGAGCACAGAAGGTGGGGCTCAGCCCACTCTCCCAGCCGGGCTTCAGCCTTTGAAAGTGCTGCAAGCTCACAGGAGACAGCTGGGCTGGCACTGACTCTCAGAGTGGGCAGAACCTGGGCACCAACTCCAGGTGGGTTGGAGCCCAGGGTGGTGCCGGGAGGCAGGGAGAGGGAGGGCAGGGAGCTCCCCGCTTACCATAAGCAGTGCTTGAACTCTGGTTCCAGATCCACACGGAGCCAGGAGGCCCTGGCATTGCCTGGGTGTCTGTGGGTGGCTGCACTTTTTGGAAACAGGGTCCTAACCTTTCTTAGCTATCAGCAAAATTCATGAGCTCCTCTGAAAAGTTGCACAGGCTCCCACATTGCGAGAAGGCAGGGGCAGGTGGGAGCCCTGCCAGGGCTTGGGGGGTGGGGGGAGGGCTGTGTGTGGCCTGGAGAGCAAGTTTCCCATGCCTGTCCTTCCTCCCGCAGCTGTGGTACTTCTGGAGGCGCCGTCTGTTCATCTGGATCTCGTTCTTGGACAGCTACTTCGAACTGCTCTTGTATGTGGGGCCTCGCTCCTCCTCCATCTCGGGCCCTGGAGAGGTGGTTGTGGCAGAGGGCACCCCGCAGGCTTTAGAGGGGAGGACCCAGGGCCGAGGGGCTCCAGGGGTTTGGAACCAGAGGCCAGACTCATGAGTCCAGCTGTCCAGCTTGGGGTTCCCTGCGCTCCCATCCGTGTAGAGCATTTACTGACCCTCACTGTGCACGGATGGAGCCTGAACTCTTTCTATGTCTTGTCTCATTGAACCCTCACAAATGCTCTGTGGGTCAGGTGGTTACTGTTACCTCATATCCTGGGGAGGGAACTGAGGCCCACAGGGGTGAAATAACTGCTTGGGGTGGAGGTCAGGACCTGATGGGGTCTAGGCAGGTGGAGAACTCACCCATCAGACTGCAGCGGGAGAGGCCGTGGTGGTCAGCATTGGTCAGTGGGGACTAAGGGGGTCTTGTCAAGTGGCCTGCAAGCTGACCCTGTCCCTGTCCCCAATCAGCTTGGTCCAGGCCCTGATCACGGTGCTGTCTGAGGTGCTGCATTCCCTGGCTATTGAGTGGTACCTGCCTCTGCTTGTGTCCTCGCTGGTGCTGGGCTGGCTGAACCTGCTTTACTATACACGCGGCTTCCAGTACACAGGCATCTACAGCGTCATGATCCAGAAGGTGAGAGGCAGGGGTGGCCCCGCTGCAACCGACTGGGTAGGGCTGGGCACCACACTCCAGCGGGACTCCTTCGGCCTCAGCAGTCAGGTGACTTCTTCCACAGCTCACCTGGGCAGAGAACATGAGTATGTGCATCACAGACCCAGACACTCTCAGAGTGTCAGCAAGAGTGTGGGTGTGCACATACCTGCTCTCAGGGGTCTGCGCTCTGCCGACGTAAGCAAATACCTGCACTTGTGTGCCTGCAAGTGTCCACACAGGAGCCCGTGCATGCTTGCACACTGAAGGAGCAGAGACTATGCACACAAGCCCATTATATGCCTGGACAGCTGGGCATATGGGTGTGCCTGCATTTATTTATTCAACAAATGTTTAGCAAGTCCATACTATGGACCAGGCCCTGTTTTAAGTGTTAGGAATACACTCTTCTGCTCACTAACAAAATAGACAAGTCCATGCTCTTCTGAAGCTGATGTTCTTTTGGGGGAATGAAGGCACCACGAAAACAGATGAGAAGATTACTGACTGCTAACTCCTATGAAGGGAACACAGAGGACAGTGTGACAGAATGACCGGGCAGAGGGCTTTAGATAGAGTGTTCTGCAAGGCCCCTCTGAGGAGGTGGCGACTGAGACCTGAAAGAGTGATTCAGCATAGACTCAAGGAAGAAGATTCGAGACAAGGAGAACAGCAAGGAAAAGGCAGGAGTCAAAACAAGGTTGAAGTGCTGAGACAGATTAGGAGGTGGGGTGAGTGAAGGAGATGAAGGTGAGGAGGCGGGGTGTGTGAAGGAGGTGAAGGTGAGGAGGTGGGGTGCATGAAGGAGGTGAAGTTGAGGGGGAGTTGTTGCCCATAGGAAGGGGTCTGGAGGCCCAGAAGGCTTTAAAAAAATTTTAATCGTGGTAAAATATACATAAAATTTACCATTTTAACCTTTTTAAAAAAAAATTATCAATCCTCACCTGAGGATATTTTTCCATCGATTTTTAGAGAGAGTGGAAGGGAGGGGGAGAGACACCGAGAGAGAAACATCAATGTGAGAGAGACACATCAATTGGTTGCCTCCAATATGCACCCCACCGAGGTACGTGCCCTTGACCAGAATCCAACCTGCAACCCATTGGTCCACAGGCGAACGCTCTATCCACTGAGCCAAGCCGGACACATTGATTGGTTGTCTCCTGTAGGTGCCTCAGGGATCAAACCTGCAACCCAGGTACATGCCCTTGACCGGGAATTTAACCTGTGACCCTTCGGTGGGTGGAGCGACACTGTAATCACGGAGACACGCAGGCCAGGGCAGAATTTCCTTCCTTTTAAGATTGAATAGTATCCCATTGGATGAATATACCACATTTTGTTTATCCCTTCATTCATCACTGGACACCTGAGTTGTTCCTACCTTTCAGTATTGTGAATAATGTTGCTATGAACACTAATGTGTACAAATATCTATTTGAGTTCCTGTTTCCAATTCTTTTGGGTATATACCCAGATATGGAATTGCTGAATCATATGGTAACTCTATGTTTAAATTTTTTTACCCTGGAGGGTTTTAAGCAGGAAAATTATATGATCTGATGTAGACTTTTAAAAGACCCGTTTGCTCAGTACAGCTCCACAGGGCCTGTGTATGCCCACACGTGTGTGTGTGTGTGTGTGTGTGTGTGTGTGTGTGTGGTATGGACATAGGAACCCAAGCTCGGGATCAACGCAGGGGTCTGGGGTCATGTCCGGTCTGGTGGCCCAGCCACCCCACCCCCAGCTCCTGGTCCTTGTGTTCTAGGTCATTCTGCGGGACCCGCTCCGCTTCCTTCTGGTATACTTAGTCTTCCTTTTCGGCTTCGCTGTAGGTAAAGGTTCCCCTCCTACCCCTGCCCATCCCTTGCTGCCCTGTAAACCCCCAAGTCTACCAGCTGGTCTCCCCAGGCTGACGACCCCATTCTACCCTCCTGCAGCCTTGGTGAGCCTGAGCCAGGAGGTCCGGGACCCCAGGGTCCCCGCAAGTTCAAATGCCACGGAGGCAGCGTTGTCTGGAGCAGGACAGGAGGACGGGGAGGGCAGCGAGGTCCCATACCGTGGCATCATGGACACCGCCTTGGAGCTCTTCAAGTTCACCATCGGCATGGGCGAGCTGGCCTTCCAGGAGCAGCTGCGCTTCCGCGGGGCTGTGCTGCTGCTGCTGCTGGCCTACGTGCTGCTCACCTACATCCTGCTGCTCAACATGCTCATCGCCCTCATGAATGAGACTGTCAGCAGCGTCAACATCGACAGCTGGAGCATTTGGAAGCTGCAGGTGCCCCTGGAGGCTCCCCTCTCCCTCCCCAAGTTCTGGCCCCAGAGCAGATCCAGGGCCCTGGGTGGTCTTGCCTTTGTCGGGGTGTCCATCATCCACTACTTCCTTCAAAGGGCTGCTGTGAGGCCCGAATAAGCTCATATATCTGAAGCCCTTAGAACAGTGCCTGACACACAGCAGGTGCTCAATGTGTTAATTATTATCATCATAATTATTATTAAGTATTGGGCTAGGCACAGTTTTAGGTTCTAAACGCATAGCAGAGAACAAGACAAAGTCTGCCCTCACGTAGCTGCCCTCACGTAGCTCCCGTCCTGAGTGGGTGGTTTTGGTGGGCGAGGCAGGCAGGCTGTGCCATCAGAGGTCCCTGCAGCTGGGGCTGATAAGGCACCCCCTACAGTGGAGGAAGCCAAAGCTGCTCCTTGACCTGGGAAGGTTGGGTGCAGGTCTGGGCAGTTTGTGTAGGGAGAGCCTTGCCCAGGAGGCTGGACCGTGTTACCAATTCCCTGCTGACCTTGGGTAAGCCCCTGTCTTCTCTGAGACTCCGTGGCCTTACCTGCAAAGTTCTGTCCTCACCTACTTTGTGTGTCGGTGGGCAGGCACATGTGTGGGTTAGAGCAGATGAACTTCGGTACCTGTCGGTGTGACATTCTGGGGCCTGTAATGATGCCGTAACCAGTGACTGCCGAGCACTCTACATGCAGACTTCCCCTAAGCCCCAGGTGTGTAAGTGGGGAAGCTGAGGTTCCCGGGGTTGAGGCCGACTCCATGCAGGTAATCAAACACTGGAGCTGGATCCAGCCTGATGCCCAGTGGACTTAGGCCTATACTTACTGTAAAGTGCGTGGCGCATCTCCCTGGCTGCTCTGTCTGATGTGTCCTTTGTCCCCAGAAAGCCATCTCTGTCCTGGAGATAGAGAATGGCTACTGGTGGTGCAAGAGGAAGAAGCAGCCGGCAGGGGTGAAGCTGAGGGTTGGCACCAGGCCAGATGGTAGCCCGGATGAGCGTTGGTGCTTCAGGTGAGTGAGGGGCAGGGGAGGGAGCTGAAGGCCGGCCTTACTACTCTGAAAGCCAGGGACAGTGGACAGGAGCCGGGGCGTTGGGAGAGGCAGGACTTAGGAGTGACAGAGGACTGAGCCTGCCCTGGGAAGGCGAGGTCAGGGATGCTGGGTCTCATAGGCCAGGGGCTGCCACTGCCTGTCTGGCCATCTGCCTGTCCCTGTGGCTTAAACTGAAGGTCCCTGACCTACTTCTCTGGCCTGGAATTGGGTACAGTTAAGAGGCTGAGAAGCCAGAGGGACCTTCAGGTTATAGCACGCCAGCCACTAGCCTCACCGTGGCTGGTCTGACCTGCCCTCCCAACTCCCACACGACCAGGGGCTACAACCCTTTCACAGAGAACAAACTCTTCCATGCCCGTGGGGGACCCAGCACTGAGAGAGGCCACTCGGTGACAGATGCACAGACAGAAACAGGCTTTCAGGAGATAAGAGTTAAGCAAAGAGAGGGAGAGTCTCAGGCAGGTAGCGCAGCCCACTGGGCCCCAGCGGGGACACGGAGGCACACCTGACCTAAACCCTTCGCTGGATGTTCCAGGCACCCAGGTCACTGGGGACCGCCTGCAGGACAGGTGCCTGTTCCTCCCCATGGGCACCCGGCTCAGGACAGTGGCCACAGCTGCAAGGGCTGAGGGGGCTGGTGGTGGCCAGGGTCTTGTGGAGAGGGGCAGAGACCCATCCTCCTGGCAGTCCCTGCGTCCCCCGGAAGGTCTGCTCAGCCCACCACCCAGGGCCAGGGCCCTCCTGGGCGCAGCAGGCCGCACTGGCTCCGCAGCTCACAGCTGCTCTGCCCCCCAGGTCGGAGGAAGTGAACTGGGCTGCCTGGGAGCAGACGCTGTCCACGGTCCGGGAGGGAGCCTGTGGGGCCAGGCGACCCTGGTGAGTAACCCTGTGGGAAGACTGTGTTCCCATGTGGTGTGGTCACATGCGTGTGTCCCGCATGTGCGTGTTTGTATGTGTGTCTGCTTGGCCCACATAGCTATGCAGAGTCTGGGGCAGGACCTTTGCTGTGGCCACTCCTGAGCTACACTCATTTGAATAAATGCCCCCCTGAAAGTGGTGCTCCACCCCCCCGCCCCGCCTGCTGGCCTGGGAAACCCTCCAGGCCATTAGTGCTTTCACAGCCCAGCCTGCACCCCGACCTCCAGGCCATTAGTGCTTTCACAGCCCAGCCGCCTCTTCACACCGTCCCCTCCTCCTCGCAGGCTCCAACCCCCCGCCTGCTTTCCCCATCCAAGTGCCAGGGCTGAGCCTGGAGCCCAGCAGGGGAACCGGCTAGGGAGGCCCCTCCCCACCATAGCACAGGTGGCATCTCTGGCCCCCACGGGCTCTGTCCTCTCGGCCCTGCTGACCAGAGCACCGAGCCGCTTCCCACCTCCAGCCGGGTCCTCTGTGCCTGTCCCGCCTCTCCGGGCCTGCGTCCTCTCCTTCCCAGCCTGTGAGAGCCCCCCTTGTCCTCTCCCTGCTTCCCACCATGGATGACTCCTTCCTCCCACCCAGAGGCCTCTTCCGAGAACCAGCTCTCTCCACAGCACACCCTCCTGGAACCTTCGGTAGCTCCCATCTCAGCCTCCGTGAGCTCCTTCCTCTCCTTCCTCATCCTCTTTCAGAAGACTCCACTTGCTTGCACCTCTGGCCCAACCCCTCCCAGGACAGCCTCCTGCGTCTCCTAGGACCCCTGTAGGGGACTCATCTGTCCTCCTGCTTCACAGCCGACTGGCTTCCCAGGTCCAGGGTCCCTGACGAAGGCCCTGGCAGCCCGGCGGGCTTCCTGTCTACCCGCCTTGTCCTTAATTCCGAGTCCTGCTGCCCCGTCACTTCATTGCCAAGATTCTAAAGGTCAACTTGCTCCTCATCTTGCCCCAAGCATCCCATACCCCAGCCTCACACCCGGTGCCTGCTGGGCCTCCACCGGGACATCCCAAACAGGAACAGCGGTGGGGCGGTCCTACCAGGCCCATGTCACTGCACCCTCTCCCCACCAGGTGAGGGCCTTGCCCGTGTCTTGCCCTCCTGCCCCCATCTGGTGCCCAGTGTCCTGGAGACCCCACGGGCAGCCCTTGCCCTCTGCCCGACTCCGCATCTGCTGACTCTGTGCTGCTGCAGGGCTGCTTCGCCTGCACCCCGACCTCCAGACAAGCCTCTCTCTCCAGTGTCTCCCACTCCAATTCCTCTTTGTAGGAAAAACTACACACGGCCCCACAACACAATGCCCCCCTCTGCCTGGAAGGCCACCCTTTCAGTGCGCAGGTCAAGGACCAAAGCTGCTGTCTACCCCCCCAGCTCTCTCCACGTGACAGCCAGTCCAGTCTACAGTGCTCCCTGTCCTTCGCCTGCCTTGGGTCTTCTCTCTGCCCTTCCTGCTCCTCTGGGTGTCCAATCTGCCCCCGCCCTGTGGGTGCGGTCCCTCTCTCCTCTGAGCTCCCCGAGCACCTAACTCTCACTTCCCTCCAGCTCTTCAGCGAGTGAGTCTCCGTGTCCTGGTCTCTAATGAAAAAGTCTGTCTCCTGGGAGGAGGCCCACCCCAGGCAGATGCAGGGGTTCAGGAAATGCTGTGGAAGGAGGGAGGCGGGGGACGGGTTGCTGGGGACTTCAGGATCCCCTGCTGTCCACAGGCAAGATGTGGTTTCGGGGGGGTGGGGGGGGGTTCTGCTGCTTCCCTAACACCTGCCTCCCGGGCACACACCGCAAGGGCCAAGGCACAGTGTCTTCATCCATTCACAGGCACCAGGAAGACCTCTGGCTCGACCAACCGCCCCAGGAAGGACGGTGCCCTGGAGGAAGAACACCTGCCCCTCCAGCCCTAAAGTCCCACTGACAGACGAGGCCGGCAGGACAGCACCAAGGAACTTTCCCAGGGAACAAATCTCAATAAATATTTTCTCAGGACTAACCCTACCGGAGAGATTCAAGCAAAGTTACCGGCCCGTGTCTGAGGCTGGGCTGCTCCCGCCCTCACCTGGGCACAGGAGCCCTCACCTGCTGCCCCCCAGCCTTGAGCTGTTCTCTTCCTGTGTGCAGGGAGCTGGCCAGGTGGCTCCTGTTCTGGCAGCTGCGTGGTGGTGGACATGCACAAGCACGGCCTCTCTCCTCCCTCTCCCATAGCCCCAGGCACCTCCAAGCCACCTCCAGGACGCCTCTCAAAGCCCTTGCGGGCCTCGGCTTAGTTTGGACTCTGGAGTATTGCTTTCTCTCCCCACTGGCGTCCTGCTTAGTTTATACTCTGGCAAGCCGTTCTCTCAGAGCAGGCAGAGGGCACTTGCTAAGACACAAGAGAACCGTGATACGTCTGTGCTCGGGAGGCGTGAGGCTCCCTGTGCGCACAGGAACTCTAGCTGGCACCCCCAGCACTCTGTGGTTTTGCCCAAGCATTTCCAGGCATCTCTCCCATACCCCTGCGGCCCCCATGTTCTCCTTAGTACTTCCACCAGATTCTTCACGCAGGCGGAGGGGACATGTGGGTCTGACCCCATGACTTGGCTCTCTCTGGAAATGAAACTGGAAAAGTTGGTGTTCATGCTGCCTGTCACCATCAGAACCAATCAGTAGAGACAAGGATTGCATCTTTATGGGTGTGATCTGAGAAGACAGGGGGTTATGTACCCTAAAAAGACTGTCTTGCATCTCAGATCAAGCCGACCCTTTTTATAAGAAGAAAAGTGTAGGTAAAGGGTTTGGAATTCAGGGGAAAACAGGTGAGGGGTTTGAAATTCAGGGGAAAAGGTGAATGGGATAGAAGCTGCAGTCCAGGGATTTTCCTAGCATCCCTTCACCTGCTGAGGGGTGATTCTTTTCTTTCTTTATTGTTGAAAGTATTACGTATGTCTCCTTTTCCCCCCATTGACCTCTCCCAGCCCACCTCTGTTTTTTTAAAGTATATTTTTATTGATTTTAGAGTGGAAGGGAATGGGAGATAGGAACACCAGTGATAAGAATCACTGACCGGCTGCCTCCTGCACGCTCCCTATTGGGGATTGAGCCCTACTGGGAATTGAGCCAGCAACCCCGGGCATGTGCCCTGACCAGGAATTGAACTGGGCCCTGATTCAGAGGTTGACACTCAGCCACTGAGCCCCGCAGGCCCGGCCTGACCGGTGACTCTATCTGTGCCGGGGCAGTGGACATTCTTTCCCTGGAGCACAAGGCTCAGATACCTCCTTGCAGTCCTCCTGGGGTGCAGAGGTCGAAGTGCAAGCGGGTGTCATGAAGTCAGGGCAGGTCCAGTCATAATTTCAGGCCCTGGAGCAATAGCTTTCCAAATGCACATTACCAAGCCTACTAACTATATATGTGAAGCTAAATTTTTTTTTTAACTTCTTGAGTTCCCATCAGAAATTCCCTCCCTGTGTATCACATGATCTCACGCATATGTGGAATCTAATGAACAAAATAAACTGATGAACAAAATAGATCCAGAGACATAGACACGTGGAACAGACTGTGGAATCTCAGAGGGAAGGTAGAGGTGGGTGGGTGGGAAGAGATCTACCAAAGAATTTGTATGCATATATGGACACAGACAATAGAGTGGCGAAGGCCTGGTATGGGAGGGGGCTAGAAGGGGTCGATGGGGGGAAAAGGGGACATATGTAATACTTTTAACAATAAAGATTTAATTTAAAAAAAATCCCCTCCCTCCAATAAGATACTACACTTATTTCTAAGATCAGCTCAAGAGTTGTTATCTCACTATATAGGGTGTCCCCCCTAAAATGTATACACATTTATATACACAAATGTATACAAATTGTGATATTCCCCCCAACTGTATACACACACTCTGAATAATTATAAAGGCAGTGTTTATTAAAGTACATTTCATTTTCAAAATTGAGCTACCAGCTGTTAAAGTGTGCATACATTGTTTTGGGGCACCCTCATATAGCCTTTCCAATTTACTCCAGTAAAATGAATTGCTCTCCTGCGCCTGGTGTGGCTCAGTGGTTGGGCATCAACTTAGGAACCAGGAGGTCAAGGGCTCAATCCCCAGTAGGGAGCATGCAGGAGGCAGTGATCAATGATTCTCATCATTGATGTTTCCATCTCTCTCCCCCTCTCCCTTCCTCTCTGAAATCAACAACAAATATATTTTTAAAAATAAAAATGAATTGCTCTCCCTTGGGGTAATGGGTGTTTATATAATGTGTATGCACGATTGCATATTCATTTTTAAGTGAAAGGAAGACCTGAGTTTGTTCACTTGCGGACAGGCCGAGGTTTCCATTGCTGAGAAGTGGGCAAGGGGGTCAGGAAAGG
>NW_005871763.1:30558-51752 GCF_000147115.1 Myotis lucifugus | reverse complement strand
TATGGTCATGCCTGGGATCTAAACAATCCCGTATCCAATTTTATAAGGAAAATGCATCAGCCGGGGTCTCACTTGGCCCAAGGGCTTTATAATGATTGCGCATGTGTTCTCCAACTTTCTGCCACGTTTCTAAGTTAACGGTTCCTTCCTCAGGAAACCAAGAGCAGACCTCCTGAATGAATTTTTAAACATTTTCTACTTGCTTGTCATTAACCTTAGTTCCTTTACTGTTGAGCATAGACTTTAACATTTGCCCATAAAGGGCATTTTTCCTAGATTCTAACTGTCCCATGCTTTACTCCCAACTATCAAAAAATTGCTCCTCCCTTACCTTAACGAGCGCACTCTCTATCCGGAGGAGTTCCTCACCGTTTGCTTCCCAAGTCCTCAGGTCCCTGGCTTTCGGGCACCAATTTGTCAGGGCCAGCCTGACAGGTTGAACTGGGCTGAGGTAGGGAGGTGGAAATTGAGAAAAGAAAGAAAGACAGGAGAGCGGGATCGGAAGGACTACAGATCAATCGAGGAACTGCAGTAAGTTTATTAACCACGCAATGCCTTTTATACACAAAACACTGAATAGGAGGTCTGTCAAGAGGAATGCATTCTTTGTTCCTCTTAATCTCTAAGGGAGGACAGAGCAGAAGGACAAGTTCTCGGTACAGCAAATCTCAGTAAATAGTTACAGACTTCTTGATAAGCCATGAAAGGCTGTTCTCATTCTACGAAGGTTGCTCTCATTCTACTGATAACCGCCATCCAAACAAGTCTGGGAAAACTGTGTGGGTAAGGGTCCCAGCCTTGCTAGCCCCTTCAGGTGCAAGGACTGTGTCAGCTTACACCCGGTCTCCAACAGCCAAAGGCTGGGACCCCTGAGTCTGGGCTCGCCGTTGGGAGTGAGCCACCCCGAGAGAACTGGGTAAGCGGGGCCCTGCACCCAGGGGCGCTGACACGTGGGTGGCGTGTAATGGGCGCATGGAGACTTGGTCGACTGTCCTGATGATACCGATCCTAGGAAGTGCCGTCAGATGCGCTAGCTGACGATTTCACACGATCTGACCGCAGTCGCAGAGACCTCGGTAGTTCGGTTGCAGTTAGCGAGCAGAATCCGCCCTAAATGCATGTCCTTCCTTTTCCGACAGAAGACCCACCGAAGAGGGCCGAGGTCGGAGCGGCACTGCGCCCTGCGGTAAGGCCTAGGCTACCGGGGTTTAGTATAGAACTTGGGTGTCTTGTTTCCTTAAATGCCCTGAAGTTGCCTTGACGTTGTACAGTTGTAGTTTTACGTGTTTATGATGCACTACCTCATTGCATAATTGCAGTGGCTAGGAGATCGTTGCCCCTAACCGGAACTAAAATCGTAGCTGTACGCATAGACAAAGTCCATTAAAATGTCTCCTGGCTTGGTCAACGTTAGTTAATCCAGGTGGTGCCTGGAGCAGTACTGGGAACGGTGAGCTTGACTGCTCTGATGAAATCACCCATAGGAAGTGCCGTCAGAAGCGATAACTGACGATAATTCCTGGCTGACTGCAGTCAACAAGGGCTCAGGCGGCTGGTGCCCAGGAGTAAGTTGGTCTGCATTGTGACCCTTAGTTTCTACATTCACCCAGGTTGCATATGAATGAACTGGCAAGAGCTGAGGACTGCAGTGGAGCATTGGCCTGCAACGAGGTAAGCCTGTGGTCTGTGGAGAGGTGAGTGGGTGAGTAGGCTTAGCTGGCAGTTGAGTCTGGTGAAGTCGTACTAGGTCAGATATTGGCAGTGGAGCAGAGTGCAGAGCATACCCTGGAGCTCTTTTTTCACTTTATGGATGTATAATCCTGAGAAAATTGCCTTCCTGCTCTAACATGTGATTTTCTTCATTCTAAAAGATGATAAGCCTTAGGTTTGTAATGTTTAAAATACTGAGTAAGTGGCGCTTACAATACCCAAGAAGCCAAATAGGACTTAAATCTTAAGGACTGTTAACAGGGACTTAAATTTGTAGTTGAGACTTGTGATCAGAACTGCATCTGCTGACTGTGGGTGTGGTGTTCGTTCCCCCAGGCTCTGAGTGCTGAAGAATGGTGACCAGTGCAGGCCAAAGCTGGTGATGGTGGTGGTGATGGTGGCAGCGGCAGCAGCTTACCCTGGGGACAGGTAAGATTCCATCTGGACAGTGATTGCCCCCATGGTCAATGAATGAGCAGCTAGTTTTGTTAGCATGAACTTGCAGAAAAGGATATCAAATGATGAAATCACCCAAAATAGCTGGAATTACCGGCAGATTGTGTGGTGGTGAACTTACGGTTTTCTGAAGATATCCTATGCTGTGCATGACTGCTGTTTGGAGTAGGAAGTGTGACTGATACTTCGTTCCTTGCAGGCTGTTTTTTCTAACGGATGGTCCACCATGCTGCAGCAGGGGCAGAACTTGAAGTTCCAAGGACCAGTAGTCACCATCAATTTGGACTCCAGACGGAAACCTAGGCTTCAGCATTTGGTGTACAAAGTCTCACCTTGCCCCACTGGCTTGGCTCAGTGGATAGAGCATCGGCCTGCGGACTCAAGGGTCCCAGGTTCAATTCTAGTCAAGGGCACATGCCCAGGCTGCAGGTTTGAATCCCCAGTGGGGGGTGTGCAGGAGGCAGCCGATCTGATTCTCATCAGTGTTTCTCTCTACCTTCCTCTCTGAAATCAATAAAAAATATATTTAAAAAAAAGAAAGTCTCACTTTGTGCTAAGTATCAGGCCAGTCTTACCAATGAGGGCCAAGAAATGGATTTTGACCACCTTTTTGTAGGACAAGCACTTTGGTGTCATTACATTCATGAGTTTTCTAGTATTGTCCCTCGCTCAAAAGGAGCTTATGTACATTTTAGTATTTGTTATATTAGGCAAGGGTCCAAGTTCTGAAATGTCCTCCTGAAATTAATATCCATGCAATTATCATAAACAATAAAGGATGGTCTTTGGTATTGGTTCTTAAAATGTGTATTTGAAGAAAGTTAAACTTGGTCACTGCTGGGAAATATTAGCAGTCCAGGTACTCAACTTCCCTGTGGTCTAAGCTGTTCTCATTTGCCTTGGAGGCTAAAAGTCCCAGAGCATCTAAACATCCATACACTTAGTCCAGTCCCTAGTTCCTCGGGAACTGTCCTTTCCCTGGCCCTCCTAGTAACTCCTAAAGTGCGCTGTGCCTGCCCCCATCTTGCCTTCCTGAGTTGGAATTTTGCCTTCTAGCCTGTTGGGCTGCACTTGCTAGTCCTCTGATGGCCTGAGGTAATCATCAGGCACCTGAAATGACTTTCTCTGGCTCAAGATTGGTTGCCAGGATTTGCTGTTTATATTTAAAGAGGATTTTTAAAAGCTTGGTGGGCCTTGGTTAAGGGTGGATGGAAACTTGCTTTGGGGACCTTTTCCCTATCAAGGCTGTCTTTGGAGGGACAAGATCTGCGTTCCTGTCCTTCCATGATAGCTTTTGGGAATGTGCTGAGTTAAGGACTATATTCAGAGACAGTACTGGAAAAGGGTCCTTAAACTGGCAACACTGGAACCACCCATGGTGAAGTCTGTCTTTGGGAGTGTGTGTGGGGTTTCTCAGTGGGCTCTTCCATTTGCTCCTGATACCTTAGGATGTTCTACATTGAAGGCTGGTGGCTGGTTCCATGGCCAGGCCTCTGGAATCATGGGGTTGAGGGCTGAGACTGGAAGTCGGTTACAAGGAGCCCAGGGGTTCACAAGGAGGAGGTAGGCAGCCTGCAGTCCCAAGGGCGACTGCTCCTGGAATCTGGCAGCCAGGAACCCAGGCTCCCTACCCGGAGGGCCACTCAGGAGATGGGGTACCGAGATGCCAACCTGCCTTGCGCACATTTAGCATCTGGCTGGAGTGTGCTGCCCTGAACAGGACAACTGTGAAGTAAAATTAGAAAGTCCCGGGTTGGATGTAGGCCCCAACTACACTCACAGCTCACGCTTCCAGCACCCCAACCTGTAAGTGGGGAGGACGAGGGCTGACTCCTGAGCCAGGGATGACTTCTCAGGAGCCAAACAAAGAGAACGGAGATGGACGAGGGGTACGATGGACCCGTGAGAAGTGTTACCTTTTCCCAGATTCTGTGATCTGGCTTCCCATGGGGGCTGCTTGGGTAGTGACTCTGCCTCAGCCATCATACCCCACAAGGACTACCTGGTGAGGCCCCACTTCCATGTCACGTCTGAGCTGGACCTGCAGTTTCCCTGCCCTCGAGGTCTTTGGGGGAGGCCACACAGTCCCCTGCAGGGTCCTGGTCCACTGTTCCATCCCAAGCCTCCTCTACACAGCCTGGGCTCTCGCCCAGCTCCAAGATGGTGGGGAGGTGGCCCTGCTTCGGGGAGCGCTTGCGCAGGCTGAGCAGGAAGGGCTGGGGCAAGGAGAAGATGTCCACGTTGTTGCCCAGATCAATCCACGTGACATTGGGGAACTTGCTGGGGTCCTTAAGGGTGTCGGTGAGGTCACGCAGCAGCGCTCGGGTCAGCCGGTTGCCGTTGAGGGCCAGCGTGGTGAGGCGGGGCAGCGTGCTGAGTGCCGGCAACAGCTGGAGGACCATGTCATCCGTGAGGCCCGTGAAGCCCAGCTCCACACTGTCCACCTGCTCCCCACAGCGCTGCAGGTAGCTGCTCACCCGCTCCAGGTCACGCGAGGTCAGCGGGATGCCCGACAGGTCTACCGTGTTGTCCAGAGGGCTTCCAGCCAGGACAGCCTTGAGGCTGAAGGGGAGAAGGGACAAGCAGGGTTCAGGTAATGGGGCCGTAATGGGGCCGGGCTCTCTCCCAGGGCAGCAGTGACGGCACCACAGAGCCAGCCTCTGCTCCAGGGATGGGAGGGAACAGACCCTAGTCCCCGGCACTACCCCGCATCTCGGCCTGGCTGGGCCCCGCTGGCCAGAGCCGAGGGACCACAAGGGAAAGCCCAGTGCTTCTGCAGTGACTAAGGGTACACTCCAGCCACAGTGCCTGGGTTTGCATCTTACCTCCTTCCTACTCAGTGTGACCTTTACTTATTAGGTCCTTAACCTTTCTGCTCCTCAGTTATTTTCTGGAAAAAATGGAGCTAGTTGAGTGCTACAGGGTTGTTACGTGAAGATAATAAATGCAAAGCATTTAAAACAGGGCCTTGTTTGGGTGATGAATAAATAGTTGCTGCTGACATTATTCATCACCTGAGCACTTCCTGTGTTAAGGCCATCTTCCCCACCAAATGGGGATCCTTAGGGAGATCCCCGCAAGACAGCAGACAGGGGCTGCCAGCCCGGTGGGAGCTGCTGACCCTGGTGGCCGAGTGCTCTCCACTCCCTGCCTTCTGCCATTGCTCTTTCTTCCCCTGCTCCTTGCTCTGGCCACAGCTCCCCATTTCCAGGTGCCTCAGGAGAGTGTGTGTGTCGGGAGGAAGGGAGGGGGGGTAGTGGTGTTAACAGCCTGCACACATTAGTAGCAGCAGCCTGAGCAGGCAAACCCCTATCCTCTATGCTCGGGACCTCCTGACGCTGAAAGGCCACCTCAGTGTGCTCATCTTGCCGAGCCCCCGGGAGTTTGAAGGTGAAGCTCTCCAGGCATGACATCTAAGGGCCAGGAACACTGCCGGCACTTGTTTAGGGTGATTTAGTGTTGGCTGTAATTCTCATTACTGTTATTAATAAAGCAGGCCTATGACAGCAGGGAAATGGGAAGTGGGTGGTTAACAGCCTGAGCCTGGGGTGTGAATCTGGCCCTGCCACTTCTCAGCCGGCTGATCGCGGCCAAACGGCAACAGTAATAGTCCCTACCTTGGTCAGTCCTTCAAGTGTTTGTTAAGCTACTAGGTGCCAGGCACTGCCCTAGGCACCAAGGCCATAGTGGTGAACAAGATGGACAAGACTCCCGTTTTCACTCTGCTGGACAGCGGCTGGACAACAAACAAGACAACCTGAGAGTCAAGTGAGAGAGTAGCCTGGGGGGGTGGGCACGGCTACTCAGGAAGGCTGCTTTGAGGAGGTAACATTTGAGCTGACGAGTAAGGAGAAAGCAGGCCATCGGGAGGGTTTGTGAGTTTCAGCAGAGGGAGTGCAGTGCAAAGGCCCTGAGGTTGGAAAGAGCTTGGTGTGTCTGAACCAGCAAGAAGGAGAGTGTAGCAGGGGGCACAGGAGAGTGGGAGGGAGAGAGAGAGGGGCTGGGGACCCATCACATAAGGCCCTGCTTGCATTTCACTCAATGTGACCAGAAGCCGCCTTAGAGGAGCAGAGCTGAAAGAAGAATGGACTGAGCACGCGTGTGTTGGGGGGAGACAGTAGAAGAGGCCCCCGGATTCCAACAGAGCTCACACTGCCAGCTTTTCAAACCTAAACAACTAGCTCACAAAATGTCCTCCTGGCATTCCAGGTCCCAGGGGTTCTCCCGTCCTGCTCTGTCTGCATATATGGCCCCTGCCCTCAGCCAGTGGGAGCCTCACTTCCTTCCCCCGCTTGGGGGTGGGGTTGTCTGGAAGGGAAAGGAGCCCCTTTCTTCTCAGGGAGGGGCAGGCCTTCCTCCCCCAGCTGCAGACTGGAGGGTGAGCCCACAGCAGCCTCGGGAATGCTCATGTCCTCCCCCAGGAAGTCTTCCTTCCAGGATCCCTTGCATCCACTTCCTGCCATGGCCACAGGTTCTGTGTCCCATGTGGCCTCCTCTCCCCAGTCTCAGGGGCCACAAAGCCCCTGAGGGTTCTCACTGCTGCATGAACCAGGGATGTGCTGGGGTCTGGGCCTCCCGAGGGGATAACCAGGAGGCACTGGGGTTCAGTGAGTGCGAGTGCCCACGTTCACTGCACCAGGAATTAGAAACTCATGTCCCCCTCCCCACCCATCCATTGAGATGGGCCCACATCCCCAGCGCCCACCCCACAGACCAGGGCCCTGCCTCCAGGGCCTCTCATGGCTCCTGCTACCTGGAATGCCCACCACTGAATTCTCTCATGCTCACCAGCTCCGGGCAGCCTTCCAGCTCTTCCCTTCACCCCGCTCCCCTGGGAGGGGTGCTGTGTCATGTCACACACCCAGCCTGACACAGACCGTCTTTGGGCTGCCCTTGTAGAAGGAGCCTGGGCAGGGGGGCAGGCAGACCCACCTCAGGTGACCATGACTCACCAGGCCTGTGGCTTCCTCTTCACCAGCCCCCGGTGCCGCCTCCACTGGGAGTGGGGGCTGAGATGGTATGTCAGCTGCCGGCACAGCTTCTCCATGGCGCCTAGTGCATCGCCCTCCTGCAGAGGCAACCACAGGGTGTGTGTGTGAGAGCCCGGCCCCCCACCTCCAGCTTCCTGTCCCTGCAGAAAGCATGGCACCCAGGCTGAGCTGGGGCGCCGACCCTCTGGCTCAAGGTGGGTGCCCTTCGCAGAGAGCAGTGGGTAAAATGATCTGCATGATGGTTTCAGTTTTTGCGAATTAGTTGCTACGATTGAAAAACTGGAGCTTTATATAAAAGTCGGGATTCCAGGTGATCTGACAACTCATTGGGGTGAGTTGCCAGCTGATCCCTTAGCAGGACTCTCTGTGGTCCCGGCCGCTCCCCTACACTCAGGGCCATTCTGCTCGTTCACTGGTTCAACAAATACTTACCGAGCACCTGGTGCCAGACACTTGTCCTCAGAGCTGAGGACGCAGCCATGAACAAACGCCCTTGCTCTGTATTTCACACGGGACAGAGGAGAGTGAGATGTTGTCATCATGTCTCTTACCCAGGTCCAAAGTGGGAAAATAACAGAACGAAGGAGCCACGTCTTTCACAGCCCAATTCATTGATCTGTTACCTGTCTGGCCCATCAGCATTTGAGTTTTTTTTTGTTTTTTGTTTTTTTTTTAGCAGCATTTGAGTTTGAGACCCTGGGGTTATGCTCTGAATTGTGTCCTTCCCAAAGTTCTTTTTTTTTAAAAAAATATGTTTTTATTGATTTCAGAGAGGAAAGGAGAGGGAGAGAGATAGAAACATCAATGATGAGAGAGAATCATTGATCGGCTGCCTCCTACACGCCTCCACCTGGGGATGGAACCCATAACCCAGGTATGTGCTCTGACTGAGAATCGAACCATCAACCTCCTGGTGCACAGGACGATGCTCAGCCAACTGAGCCACACCGGTTGCCCCCTCCCCCCCCCCCCACCAGAATGTGACTGCATTTGGAGGTAGGGCCCTTAAAGAGTAGTTAAGGTAAAATGAGGCCGTGGGGCCTAACCCAGCGGCTGGTGTCCCCATAAGAGATCAGGACGCAGACGTGCGCTGAGGGAAGACCTTGTGAAGACGGCCGTCTGCAAGCCACGGAGAGAGGCCTCAGAGGAAGTGAATCTGAAGACACCTTGAACTTGGACTTCCGGCCTCCAGAACTGGGAGAAGTAAGTTCCTGTGGTTTAAGTGGTGTTTTTTCATGGCAGCCCCGGCACATGAATGCCCTGGGTTAAAGGTGGCAGCAGAGAGACTCCAACTCCATCCCAAGGGAAGTCAAATCAACAAACAGTCACTGAGCCCCGGGAGAGTGCCGAGAGTGTGTGCTTCCACCAGAGGCTGAGGCCAGCGTGCCAGGGCTTGGGATGAGACCCACCTGTGACCAGCAAATGTGGGTGTGGGGAGGTTTAGCTGTTAACCCAGGTTCCAGGGCTCGGCAGCGCACCTTGCAAGAGTGAGCCCTTGGTAAAAGCCAGCTTGGTTTTTATTTATCATTACTAGGGCCCTGGTGCACATGCACTAGGGGACGGGGGGGGGGGGGTTGCCCTCAGCCTGGCCTGCCTCTCTCATACTCCGGGAGCCCTCAGGGGATGTCCTACTGACGGCTTAGGCCCGCTCCCCCTTCGGGAGGCGACTGGCTGATCAGGGGAAGGTGCTGCCCCCATCACCCCGCTGCTGCTGCCACTGCCAGCCGCGATGGTTGCCAGGCCTGAGCCCTGAGCCCTGCAACTGCCGAGGTTCACAGCTGCTTTAGCCTACAGCTGCCATAAGGCCACGGCTGCCATGAGTCCCAGGCCTTGCAGCCGCTGTGGCTTTGTCTGGATGGACATCTGGAAGACGTCCACACTAATTAGCATATCACCCTTTTATTAGTATAGATCATCCTCGCTCTGCTAACAGAGGAGCAGCACATTGAGTCATTAAGAGAATGAACTTGGCACCAAAGTGTGGATTCAAATCCTTGCTTTGTCATCTCCTATGTGACTTGGGAAAATCCCTTGACCTCTGTGCCTCTGATCCTCACCTGTACAGGGATAACAGTACCAACCTCACGGGGATGAAATGAGTTCCTACGTGTAAAGTGCTCTGAATGTAGCTGGGCACACAGCATGCTCTCCAGGAATGCTCACTGAATCAATACTGTGCGGTAACCCTGGCCGGTTGCTCCGTAGTTAGAGCGTCAACTCTCAGACTGAAGGGTCACAGGTTTGATTCCCTGTCAAGGGCACATACATGGGTTGCAGGTTCGATCCCCGGCTCCGGCTGGGGAGCGTGCAGGAGGCAACCAATCGATGTGTCTGTCTCTCACATGGATGTTTCTCTCCCTCTTCCTCCTCCCTCCCTTCTAATCTCTCTAAAAACCAATGGAAAAAATATCCTCGGGTTTGGATTAACAACAACAATATATATATGCTGTATATATGGCTGTATACTGTGCTGTATTGTAAAATTGGCACAAACACACAGAACGTCGGCAGGGTAAAGAAGGAAGGGTACTTCTGCCCAGGCTCAGATTTGAGCTGGCTTCTAAGAGCAGATGGATTAGTGACAACACTTGTCCAGGGCTTGGGGGTGTGGAGGGTGTTACTGGTGTGGGGACAGGTGACAATCTGGAGCCTGATTTCTTGCCATTTCCGCAGCTACCACCTTGGCCCAAGCCACTGTTGTCTGCAACCTGGATTAGTGCACACAGACATTACGCTAGGGCTTGATGGAATTCCCACAACACCCTGGTGAAGTAAACGCTTTCATTATCCCCATTTTACAGAGGAGGAAACTGAGGCTCAGAGGGCCAAGGCTGATGAAAAGGCAAGAGGAGACTCTGAGGGAGGGAGACAAGAGACAGAGGAGTTGGAAGAGGGGAGCTGAGTGTCCGAAGAGATGAGCATGTGTACAGGAATCAGCAGACGGAGGCAGGCCCGAAGCGGAATGAAACTGGTTTAAAGGAAACCTCTGGTCTCTGGTTCTCCGAACCCTCACCTCTTCCAAGCGCCTAAGGCTGCCTGTGAGAGGAACAGATGTCACCTGTCACTCCGGGCAAATGCATTCACAACCCCTAGGTTCCTAGACTTTGTTTCTTGCTGAGTCTGGACATAGGGTGAGTGTTGGGAAATAATGGTGCTGCAGCAGGCAGGGCTCCACCATGGGACCAGAGGAATCCCTGCAGGGGCAGACGGTACCACATTCGCATTCTAGGACTGTCCCTCGGACGGGGGATGGAGAAAGGGGTGGACTGGAGGCAGACAGGGTGACTCAGGGCCAGGCCCATCTGCTTATGTGTGGTTTGGGGCACCCCTGCTGGGCCCATGGAAATGGCTGAAAGTGACAGAGGCCACCACACTCGACTGACCATGCACAGGATGGAGGGGATGGGCAGGGAGGGTGAGGAGGGGTCTTGGCTTTGGCCTTGGGACCGTGGTAGAAGGCAAGAGGCTCTGGATAAGAACCAGGTGGAAAGCAGGACGGGAATGCGGGGCTCGTTTCCGCTGGGAGATGTGATGAACTTAGGGGGCTGGACTCAAGACAGGCCCAGGCTGGACATGTCCATCAGCATCTGGTGAAGCCCCTGGCCAGGAAATGAGCTGAGGGGAAGGCAGGGTGAACAGCTGCAGCATCAAAGGGGCAGAGACATACTGGACATGGAGGGACGGAGAAGGCCAGTCAGAGAAGCAAGAGGGGAGCCATGGGCACCAGCGAAGGCTCCAGGAGGGGCTGGCATGGTGAAGGCCAACTTTGGGGGCCAAAGGGAGAAGGGAGGGGACAAGGGATATGGTGCTCTAGAGCCGCAGTTCTTTACCGAGGACTCTCGTACCCTGGGGTCACCAGGGCAGCCCCCAGCAACGGGTGAGCAGTTCAGTTGCGGGGTTTTTAAAAGCTCCCCAGGTGATCCCCATGTGCTGCCGAGGTGGAGAGCACTGTTTCAGGCAAGAAGGACCAGTGGGTAAGAGCTGGTGGTCTGCCCAGCATCTCTCCTGGACCCCAGGACAGAGTGTTGCCAGTCTCCCCAACGCCTGCTCCAAAGCCGAGAACTGGCCCTGGTTGGGTAACTGAGTTGGTTAGAGAATCATCCCCATACACCAAGGTTGTGGGTTCGATCCCCGGTCAGGGCACATACGAGAACCAACCGGTGAATGCATAAATAAGTGGAACAAAAACCCCCGATATTTCGCTCTTTTTCTCTATAAAATCAAAGCTGAGAACCAAGCCCCTCTGCTCCAGCTCCTCCTCCAACCACTTCCCAAGGTTTCCAAAATCAGGACAACTGGGCCCTGATAGGAGGAAGACAGGAGACAAAGCAGCACCAGTGCACGGCACTGCCACAAGGGGGCAGCTGTGTGCAGGGCGAGGCACAGGCTGCTGACCTGGGAGACCAGAGGAGCGGCTCCTGTTCCACTCAATGGGGACAGCAGATACAGTCACCTAACTAAGCGACTAGAGACAAACGTAAGCTATGTCCTCACGGAAGTCTAAACAACAGCTAACATTTCTTGAGCATCTAACACTGCCTGCCAGGCATTGCCTCTGCACTGCCTGCGTGAACTCATCACAACGCTGTAACTCACAACAGTCCTAGGGAACAGGGCTTCTAGTATCTCCACTTTGCAAATGAGGACCCTGGGGCATCAAGAAGGTGAACAGACTGGCAAGCCACACCATGTGTGAGATGGGGTCGGGACCAGACCTCCAGACCTCGCAGGCTCTGAGCTGGGCTCCCAGCTGCCAGCAGGCCCTGTGCTTTGCAAGGCCCTCCTGGAGAGGCGTTTCCTTCATTTGCACCCAGAAAAGACTGAAGCAGCCCCCTCTAATTTCCCTTCATTCCACTGCTTTTCGACAGCCCCCTCCAGGCCTCCCTCCAGCGGAGAACGGAATAAAGCAGGACTGCCCCAGAGGTGGAGCCAGAGCTTGAGGTGGGGAAGGACTGATGGAAGGGGAGGGAGGAGGGAAAGAAGGAGAAAGTGCCGTTGGGGGTTTCAAATGCCTCTCAGGTGCAGAGCAGCTCCCACCCTGTGTAATGTGGGGGCTCGGACAATAAGCAGCACATGTTATGCACATCAGAGATCCCTGCGCCCTGCGCGCCTGGGCTGGAGACTTTCCTTTTAGAGTGTGCACCGCAACAGCCCTTCCCACAACTACATGCCACGCCCAAGCTACAGCTGATTGGCCCAGAAGCGGGCCCTGGCAGAGCCCAGCCAATCAGCCCTTTCCCTGGATCCTGACTCCTCAGGGCTGGACAGAGGTGTGAATCACAAGCCATGGGCTTGGCCTGGTGTCCTGGGAAAGAGCCAGGGAAGAGTGGGTTGGTCTGGGAGGTAGCAGAGGGGAGAAGTCTGCACTGTTTGTAGTTCTAGTCCCTCCTTCAAGCTTGGCTGCCTTTAGCCCCCACAAGGCCCCTCAGTATCAGGGTAAATTCTCTCCCTAGCTTGAGGCAGCCCAGTGGGCTTCAGGTACTTGCAGGTGAGTCCTAGCCAAACTGGAAGCTCCACGGAAGAAGGCAGGAGAGGGGCTGGGGCAAGTCAGGGGTGAGTTGGCACCGCAGGGGGTGGGGGGCTGGAGGCTCTGGAGAAGAATGTTTGAGGGACTCTGACCTGTCCGGGAACGCTATTCAGGGTATTCCTGCACCCCGCCCCTTGAGGGCCCCAGTGCTGGGACAAGGCCCCATGGCTCCAGTGTCAGACAGCAACACCCACCTGGACACGCTGCCCCCAGGCAAACACGCAGAGCTCCCCACTGAGTTATGCCCAAAGCGTCTATCATCCATTCATAAATTCATCCATTCATCAAATATCAAGCTGGAGACCCTGTGCTGGGTTTCCTGCTTGCTCCCTCTCCCCAGTCCATTCTCTGTCCTTCCGTGTGCTCTGAAGGCTGGGCATCACCCAGCCCTCTGGCCCAGGGCTCCCAGCTGCATGACACGAACGGGAGCCTGTGGGAGAGGTCAGGGGGCAGCAGGAGCGGTCAGGCGTTTCTCTTTCACTCCCTCCCTGCGTCAGCCTCCAGGACAGCCCTGGCGGTTCTGGACTCCTGTGCCCTCGCCCGGTCTGCGTCCTCACTGTCTCAGGGCTGACCTGGGCAATCAGCAGAACATGGTAGTGATGGCAGCTAGGTCATAAAGGGTCCTGTGCGTCTGCCTCGCTTTCTCCTGGGCCGCCCGCTCTGGGTGGAGCCGCTGCTATGCCGTGGGGACACTCAGGGGCGCCTATGGAGAGGCCCCGCGGCAAGGCACCCAGGCCTCCTGCCAACCACCACGGATGCCCCACCCTGGGGGCGGGTGCCCACCTCTGTCAAGCCTCCAGATACTCAGCCTTGGCCAGTGTCTCGAGACTCTAAGCCAGGACCAGCCAGCTGAGCAGCTAGGATGCCTGCCCCACAGAGCCTGGACAGCAATGTCTGCGTTGTAAGCCCTAAGCCGCGGGGCGATTTGTTAGGCGGCAATGAGCACACCCGGGTCTGGAAGAGGCATTCTCATCCCGCCTTCAGCAACAACACAGCTTCCACCGCGGCCCGGCAATGACTTCCTGCTGCTGGTCTTTGGGGCCTCAGTGTCCCGTTCCTTTCCTCTATCCTGCCACGCCCCCTGAGAATCTCTTAAAGTTCACAATGGGAAGGGTCTCCTGCTTCATGCCGGCTCTGCTTGGTGCAGACGTGACCGTGACGGGCAGAGCTGCCTCTTGCCCCTTGTGGAGTTTGTGTTCTCGTGGGGAAAGCAGACCCTACATTAGCCAACAAAAAAATAAGCAAGATAATTTTGGAGACGAGCGAGTGAAATGAAAAAATAAGCGAGGAGATGGAGACCAGGGAGCGGCAGGCTGATCAAAGGTCTCTGACAGGTGACCTGCGGGCCAGGCGCCCGGCTGCTTCTCCATCCCACAGACCTGGCAGACGGGCCTGGAGATGCCCCAGCCGGGAGACAGGGGCATGCCCTGATTTGCCTTTTTCTTGCTTCTGAGGCCGTTTTGACTGCTTCCTCTGTGGGTGACCGGACCTCGGGGTCCCTGTGCCTTGGAGGGAGGGGTTCTGAGTTGTGGGGTTAAGGGAGGAGCTGCCAGGCCCTAGGAGGAAGGCCCACTAGAGTCTGGAGGAGGGAACGTGAGACAGGCGGCAGGTGCGGTCAGGGTGGCAGCCAAGCTCCTCAGGTAGGAGGGGATCTGGGTGCGGGGTGGAGGGGGGGGGGCGGGTTGGGGGGTGGGTGGGCCGAGGGGGGCCCAGGGCTGGAGCAGAGTCGGCAGGTGGAGGCGGCAGGACCAGGGGAGGAGTCTGGTTTTATTTAAATCACAGCACAGGCTGCGTTCCATCCCTGCCACAGAGAAAGCGCTCCTTTTGGAAGCTGCTGGAAATGGAGGGATGGGAGAGAAGGAACTGAGACAAGAGAGAAGCCAAGGCATGGAGTGTGCACCCCGCCACCCCCCCACCCCCACCCCAGGTCCCGTGGGCAGGTCTGCGTGAGCCGCCCGGTGCCCCAGCAGGAAGAGGGACAGACCCTCCCACCAAGAAGGGGTTGAGCAGCGCCTGCAGCGCCCGGGCCAGGCGTGAGCGGGCATGAGGAGGGTGGTGGGTGTAAAATGACACTCAGCTCAGGAGGAGGGCACCTGGGGTGGGGACTGAGGCCATGCAGGGCCACCGCCAGACTTAGGTGGCACCTCTGAACAAACAAGGAAAAGCCCCCCTCGGTGGACACAGTCTGCACCAGTGTCCACGGCTTGGGGGGCGAAGAGAGGGCGGGATCAGCACTGTCTCCTGCCGCCTCTGTGCCTGCAGTCTGTGCAGGGCACAGCCGACGACGACGACGATGGAACAGGGGGCCCTGGCCCCACATCGCGGGTGGCTACTCATCGAAACGTGGGCTTCGTGTTGCTGGAGCTCCCCATTTCCAAGATAACTGAACATAGGGATTGTGTGAAATATTTGGATTTTTACCCTTTGGCAATAAATCCAGATTTAATAAAACTTGTGCTGCCGGTGCCAAGGTGCAGCTTCAGCTGTGGACGCCGGGCTTTAGGACCGCCAGGCCCTCAGGCCCACCTCTACCCTCCTGGTGTCTGCACGTGGGGCCCTGTCCTCTTTGGGTCTGGGTATACCAACAAGCCCTTGTTGGGCACGGAGCTGCTCTGCCCAGAAAGATGCCACCTCACCCCCCCCCCCCCGCCGGACCCAGCTGGTTTAGACACAGCCGCCTACCGGCTTGGGGCAGTGGATGTAGCGAGCCAGGCTGATGATGAGGTCGTGGGTGATGGGGTCCACCAGGTTCCGGAAGCTGGCGTAGCGGTACAGCACGTCATCCAGCGAGGTCGACTCCATGCCCAGGTCCTGCAAGGACGAAGGGTGCGCAGAGGTCAGGGGCGGTCCTGCCCTACCCTCACGTCCCACCCAAACGCCCAGAGCAACCCCCTGGAGGCAGCTCAGCCTCCCACACAGCAGGGCCCCGGCAAGGGAGGGCACCCCTCCCCAGAGGCTTCCTAACCTTCCGGAAAGCAGCTAGAGGGCGTCCCAGGGAACCAGGCAAGCCTGCACCCTGGCCTTCCAGTTTATGGCCCTCTCCCAAGAGGCCCGGCTGCCACCTCTCAGGTTCCCCGAGGCCGAGGCCGAGGCTTGCGGGCTAGGCCCCTGGCTGCTTCTCCATCCCTCAGACCTGGCAGACGGCACGCCTGGAAATGCCCCAGCCGGGAGACAGGACCATGCCCTGATGTTTGTCTTTTTCTTGCTTCTGAGGCCGTTTTGACTGCTTCCTCTGTGGGTGACCTGACTCGGGGTCCCTGTGCCTTGGAGGGAGGGGGCTGAGCTGTGGGGTTAAGGGAGAAGCTGCCAGGCCCCAGGAGGAAGGCCCCACCAGGACTCCCAAAGAGAGGGTGTCACGTGGCTCCTCCTAAGGGGAGAGGAGGGGGCCTGGTGCAAAGGACACGGAATGGGGTGGGAACGGTGGCAGAGACCACAGGGACAACATGATCTCACTCGTATGTGGAATCTAATGAACAAAATAAACTGATGAACAAAACAGATCCAGAGCATAGAAGCAGGAACAGATGTTGAACCTCAGAGGGAAGGCGGGGGAGGGTGGGTGGGTGGGAAGAGATCTACCAAAGACCTTGTGTGCACATATGCATGGCCCATGGACACAGACAATAGTGTGTAAAAGCCTGGGGCGGGGGAGGGGGGCAGGCTAGAAAGGGTCAATGGGGGGAAAAAGGGGACATATGTAATACTTTCAACAACAAAAAAACCCACTGGGACATGGGACAGAGGTTCCCTAAGCCTGAGGAAGGACAAGGATCTGGCGGGGGGGCGGGGGGGGGTCCCACACACATATGAGAGCCCCTGCAGACTCCTGCCCACCATCCCGAGGCTCTCGGCACTTGGACTAGAGCGGGACCCAGTAGCCCTGCTCCAAATGTTCTGTTTGTGTAAGACCCCAAACTCCTGCACAATCCCCAGGCAAGGGCGGACCCCACACTTGAATTTCCCACCAGCCAGGGTGGTGGGAGCTTGAAATGGAGCAAACTGCTTTGAAGAAGAAACATGGTTTTCTACCCTAGTGTTGGACTAAACTTCCACTGTGAAAGAGCACGGATACACCTTCTACCTTTTCCCAAACCCTCTCCCCAGTTCCTGTTGTCGGGGACAGGAAGTATGGGTGACAGGTGACCTCCAGCAGGGGTTGTCCTGTGGGATGTCTTGGCAATAAATCTTGGCAATAAATTGTGCTGCCGGTGCAAAGGTGCAGCCTCAGCCGTGGACACCGGGCCTCAGGACCCCCAGGCCCTCAGGCCCACCTCTACCCTCCTGGTGTCTGCACGTGGGGCCTGTCCTCCTTGGGTCTGGGTATACCAACCAGCCCTTGTTGGGCACGGAGCTGCTCTGCCCAGAAAGATGCCATCCCCCCCACCCCGACCCAGCTGGTTTAGACCAGCGGATGTCCTGAACCTTTCTAAGTGCCTTCCCTGCCTGACTCAGAATTCACATCATCATTCCCAGTTTACAGGTGAAGAAACTGAGGCCTGAGCGGCTGACTTCAACGGCCGGACATCTAGGAAGGGAATGGACAACGGCTGACTACAATGAACACTGCTGCATGGTACATTTGAAAACTATTAAGAGTAGATCCTTGTTAAAAAGAAAAAAGAAATAACAGGCCACAATGGAGTCACTTTTGCTAAGCTACAATACCAAACAAAGCCTTACTAACCGACCTAATTGCAGTTGCACTTCCCCCAGGAATGACATTTTAAAGCACTCAGTGGGGTGTCCTGCCAGCACTAGTGAGGTGGCAACCCTGCCCTCCCAGAGGGAAGGAGATACTCCATCCTCCGAACTCCTCAGTGCCTCCCTTTCTGCCCCTAAATACCTCCCAGGTGACTCACAGAGCGCCTTCTAGTGACTATAGAAGTTGCTCAAAATATGAGAACTAGAACTACCATACAATCCAGCGATCCTGCCTCTGGGAATATATCCAAAGGAAGTGAAAACAGGCTATGGAAGAGCTACCTGTACTCCCAAGTTCATAACAGCTAAGACTGGAGACCACCTGTGTCCATCAGCGGGGGAAGGGAAGATGTGATATACCAGGTATGTCATGGAACACCATTCAGCCATGAGGACATCTGCCACCTGCCACAACATGGATGGAGCCTGAGGACATTATGCTAAGGGAGGTCAGTCAGAAAGAGAAAGACAATGCCCTAGCCATTTGGCTCAGTGGATAGAGCACTGGCCTGTGGACTGAAGGGTTCCGGGTTCGATTCCGTTGAAGGGCACATCCCTGGGTTGTGGACTCGATCCCCAGTGTGAGGTGTGCAGGAGGCAGCCGATCTCTCTCATTGATGTTTCTATCTCTCCCTTCCTCTCTGAAGTCAATAAAAATATATTTTTTAAAAAGGAGAAAGACTGATACTATATATTTTGTATAGTACGTGCAATCTAAAAAGAACCAAACTCAAAACAGGAGTGGATGGTGGTTACCAGGGGCTGGGGAATGGGTGAGGTGTTAAGGGCACATACTTGCAATAGGAACCTGACACAGGCAGTGATTATAGACACAAAACTATGTTCTTAACATTCAACTTGCTAAGAGACTAGCTCTTTTTTGTTAATCTTCACGCAAGGATATTTTTCCCACTGAGTTTAACCCCTAGAGTGCTGGGGAGCGCGATCGTACTCCTCCTGTCTTTCACCAAAAGTGCCGGGAGCGCTATCAAAGCTTCGAAATGGCGTCCAGTTCTAAGTCTGCTTTTATTAGTGATGATGATATTGCTAAATATGTCAATGTAGTAAAGGTTTCCTTAAGTTTTTGAATATGTAACTTCATTTACTTGCGATTCTAATTTTTTTCCTAAACTGCTGTAAAATCAGCAAAAATGCCTTGGCAATTTTAGCGTAGTTCCTAGGATATTGGTTGGCACTCAAAGGGTTAAGAGAGAATGGAAAGGAGGGAGGGAGGAGGGAGGGAGGGAGGAAGAGGAAGAGAAAGAGAGAGACTCCAATGTGAGAGACACATCCAGCTGGGGATGGAACATGCATCCAGGTACATGAAAAAGAATACAAAGACTTAGGTTACATAGGTCAGTCTTTTAAATTAAAAAAATTTTTTTTTGGTAAATTCCATGTTAATGCCCAGTGGTTATTCATTCAGGCATCTCTACTATATAAGGATTAAATAATTGCTCTTTTTTTGTCCTTAAAACTCCCAAACTGTAAACCCCTACATGGAATTCTGATGTAGTGAAAACTATATTAACATTTCTACAACCTGGATTTTGCACATTACTGCCATTCAAAGCATGTCCTGCTTTATTAACTGTACTAGAGGCCCAGTGCATGAAATTCGTGCACGGAGGGGGGGGGGTGTCCCCTCTCCAATCTGGGACCCCTCGGGGGATGTCTGACTGCTGGACATCCCTCTCACAATCCGGGACTGCTGGCTCCTAACCACTCGCCTGCCTGCCTGCCTGATTGCCCCCAACTGCCCTCCCCTGCTGGCCTGATCTTGCCCCCAACTGCCCTCCCCTGCCAGCCATCTTGTGGTGGCCATTTTGTGACAATGTGAGGGCAGTCATCTTGTGGCAGACATGTTGTGACGATGTCGCTCAAGGGTGTCATGCCACCTAGGCTTTTATTATATAGGATATGTGTTCAGTGAAGGACTACAGGATTATGATCTTTGATCACAGAGTTTTTGTCTTCGTGACAAAGTAGTGCTTACTTACTACAATATTACAGTAATGGAGTCACCTGTAAACACTTTCTGAAAAGGCTGCAGATATTAAAATTGTACTTGTCATTATGACTGAATAAACATTAATTGATTTTCCTAAAACAGATAAACAAAGAGTATAAAGAGAGATCCTGATACCAAAAGCAGTGTGAGTAAGGATCTTGAGGTGGGAGAGACACTATTGTGATTTATATTTGCTCTTTGGTCACAATCCCTGCCTCATAGCTCTGGGGACTCTTGGAATTTCCTAAGCATTGAGAGGGGAATTTTGTCTTTTGTCATGTGAATGGGGTGACTTGTGGAGCCCATGTAAGGATGGGGGCCAATTGTCAATGGAACCAACCATGTGATTAGAGGTTTGGAAGTTTTAGTCCCTCCCACCCACCCCCACCTCCACCCACCCGTGCCTCCGCCCACCGGTGCCTCCCAGATGGGAGGTTGAATCAATCGCCAATGGCCAGTGATCTAATCAATAACACCTATGTGACGAAGCCTCCATAAAAACCCAAGAGTTGGGAGGGCTTCCAGGTTGGTGAACAGGTGAGATTCGGGGAGAGCGGCCAGCTGGGAGAGGGCAGGGAAGCACCTCACCCTTTGCCCATACGTTCCCTATCCATCTCTTCCATCTGGATGTTCCTGAGTTATATCCTTTTACAATAAACCAGTGGTCTAGTAACATGTTTCTGAGTTGTGTGAGCCATTTTAGCAAATTAATCAAACCCAAGGAGGGAGTTTTGGGAACTATGATGTATAGCCACTTGACCAGAAGTACAGGTAACAACCTGGATGGTCAATTGGCC
Organism: Myotis lucifugus; assembly: GCF_000147115.1. Lineage (NCBI taxonomy): Eukaryota > Metazoa > Chordata > Mammalia > Chiroptera > Vespertilionidae > Myotis > Myotis lucifugus. Next base: position 31,559 of record NW_005871763.1, on the reverse strand, counting down.
TCTTGAATTGGAGGGGTCATGGGAACCTTCCATCTATGGTCAATCGGCAGAAGCACAGGTAAAATGGGCTTGTGTCTGGCATTTGAAGTATGCGTGTGGGTGGGGCAGTCTTATAGAACTGAACTCTTAACTTATAGAATCTGATACTATCTCTGAGTAGATGGTTTCAGAACTGAGTTGAATTTTCAGACCCCGGCAGGCGTCTGAGAATTGTTTGTTGGTGTGGACCCCCTACCATGGGAAATTGGGTCTCAGAACACCAATTTAGGAGATTATCCGGGAATATTTGGGAAGGACCAATGTAATCACAAGGGTCCCCCTAAGAGGGAGACAGGAGGGCCAGAGAGAGGAGAGGTGTGACAACAGAAACAGAGGTCACGGTGGAAGAGGGACCTGAGCCACAGGAGGGCAGCCTTTGGAAGGGGAGGAAACGGATTTTCCCCTAAAACTTCAGAAGGAAGGCAGGTTTGCCAACACCTGGATTTCACCCAATATGACCCATTTTGGACTTCTGACCTCCTGAACTGTAAGTTAATAAAATTATGTTCTTTTAAGCCACTAAGTTTGTGGTATTAGTTACAGCACAATAGAAAATGAATACCCAATAGAAAGTGGACAAAAGAAGTGAACAGGCATTTCACGGCAAAGGAAATACATGGGTCATTAAACAGAGAGAGTCAACATCTTCAGTCATCTTAGCCAGCTTCAGGCTGCAGAACAAAGTGCACAGACAAGGTGGCTTAGAACAGACAGTCCCGATACAAGGAATCGAAGATGGCGGCATAGGTAAACACTGGAGACTGCCGCCGTGGACAACCACTTCAAAAATACAACTAAAAGTCGGAGCGGACATCAACCAGAACCACGGGAAGGCTGGCTGAGGAGAGTCTCTTCAACTAGAAGCAAAAACAACAGCATTCCGACGCTCAGCGGAGGCGCAGTGTGGAAAATTTAAAGGTACGGTGGTGCGGCGGTGCGCGCGCAAAGCGGGCTGGCGGCTG
>NW_005871763.1:22443-28841 GCF_000147115.1 Myotis lucifugus | reverse complement strand
GACAGGTCCCAAGCAAGTCCCAAACCTAGTCTTTGTTATGGCCGCCTAAGCTAAGACAGCAGTTCCTGAGGAAATGCAAACTAAGGCCCCCAATAAGATTCCATTTTAATTGGCAAAGTAAATGGCAAAGAGTAAAAAGCCCATCGATACCAAGCATTGGAGAGAAGAGGATATGGATGGGGTTGGGAGGAGGATCTCTCATACGAAAGTAGGGGTGGGCAGTAATGTGGTTGAAAGCAATTAGCATTTATTGTAAAGCTACACCATTCAATTTCTAGCACCATCCCAGATGTTCAACAAAACGTACAAGAATATTCATAAGAGCGCTCTTCCCAATAGCAAAAGTCTAAAAATGATTTGAATGGCCATCTGTGGGAAAGCGGACATAAACCAAGATACTTTCATACAACGAACATGAATGAGCTACAATGACATACAGCAACAAGGATGATTCTTACCAATACAATACTAAAAAAGAGAGCTATTTGGAAAATATCACTCTGAAAAAAATGTCATGGTGCAAGATACCATTTTATAAAGGTAAAGACACCCAAAATAAAAACCAGCTACCTTTTTGGAACAATGTAACTGCGATACCAGTGTGGAGCGAATGTGGAAACAGAGGAAATAGGTGGGGTTTGGATTAAACAAGATTGGACATGACTTGAAAAGTCAAAATCTGGACCATAGGAACACCAGTCTCTCCAGTTTTGCATATAGTTGAAATTTTCCATTATAAAAATAAATTTTAAATTATATAGAAAGGAAAGCAAGGAACAACAAACATAGGGTTCAGTGGGCAGGGTCGTGGGACAGGAGGGAAACCTACCGATGAAATGTCAGCTATTGCCAAGGGACTGGCTTGGCTTCGTTTTGTTTTAGATAGTGAGTTCCTGGGCACTTATTACATAACTAATTAAGCAGCTGTGTTAAAGCAAGCCATGCATGGAGCAATGAAGAAATAACTAGAGAAGCAGAGAAAAAAAGCACTGGAGTCAGCCTTGGATCCCAGGACACAGCCCTCTGGTGCTCCGTGTGCAAGAAGAGATCTTGGAAGTGGTGGAGGCCAGGATGTCAGTCTCCTGCCCTCCATGGGCCCTTCTCCCCTCAAAGGCCATGTCCCTCATCTGTGTGCCTGATCAAAGGCCTGGGCAAGGCACCCTAGGGCTTCTAGGTTCCTAATAAGAGCTTGTCAAATGTTTGGAATGCCATGCAGGTTCCTACTGATGGACTTTCGGACTAAAATGTGGGGGTTGGCATTCATCTCCCACACATGTCATCATTCAGAGACCCTGACATATTTACCTGGTAGCTGAGAAGGCACCAGGTGTCAGAGGAGCTGCTGAGAGAGTAGGCTAATGGGCCTCCTAAAAAGGACTAGCCCTTTGTCTGTCTCTCTCTCTCTCTCAATGTGTGTGTGTGTGTGTGTATGTGTGTGTGTGTGTGTGTGTGTGTGTGTTCAGTGTTCCCTCAGGGTCAGTTCTTTTTATTTTATTTTATTGATTTCAGAGAGGAACAGAGAGGGAGAGAAAAATAGAAACATCAATGATGAGAGAGAATCCTTGATTGGCTGCCTCCTACACACCCCACACTGGGAGTTGAGCCCACAACCTGGGCATGTGTCCTGGCTGGGAATAGAATCGTTACCTCCTGGTTCATAGGTCGACACTCAACCACTGAGCTACACCAGCCAGGCTCAGGGTCAGTTCTTTCAGTGAAACTCTAGCTTCAGCTGAGTCCAGAAATGGTTATGTCCCCTTTGCAATTTTAATGAACCCTCAAGAGAGAAAAACTGTTGCTCCTTTCCTCCCCAAGCCCCAGCTCTTCCAGATCTCCTCAAACTGTGGTCCCTAGACAGACCCACTGGCAACTTCAGGATCCCTGGAAATTCACTAGAAATGCAAATACCTCTGATTTACTGAATCATAAACTCTACGGGTGGCCCTCAGCGTTTGTGTTATTTTTTATTATATTTTTGTACACCCCAATGAACAGATATTATACAACTTAATATGTGATCATCCCAATAAATCCTGCATCCATCCAGCACCTAGATTATTAACTATATTCTCTATACCACACATTACATCCCCATCACTATTCTGTAACAACCAATTTGTACTTTTTAATCCCCTCACCTTTTCTGCCCACCCTCTCTAACTGGCAACCATCAAAATGTTCTCTGTATCTACGAGTCTGTTTCTGTTCCATTTGTTCATTTTATTTGTAGATTCAATTGTTGATAGATATGTATTTATTGCCATTTTTTGTTCACATATTTTATCTTCTTTTCTTCTTCTTCTTAAAGAAAACTCTTTAACATTTTATATAATACTGGTTTGGAGGTGATGAACTCTTTTAGCTTTTTATTTTCTGGGAAGCTCTTTATATGTTCATTGATTCTAAATGATAGCTTTGCTGGGTAGAGTAATCTTGGTTGTAGATCCTTGCTTTTCATCACTTTGGATATTTCTTGTCAATCCCTTTTGGCCTGCATAGGGTCTGTTGAGAAATCAGCTGACAGTCTTATGTGAGCTCCCTTATAAGTAACTAATTGTTTTTCTCTTACTGCTTTTAAGATTCTCTATTTGTCTTTAACCTTTGGCATTTTAATTATAATGTGTCTTGGTGTGGGCCTCTTTAGATTCATCTTGTTTGGGACTCTCTGCACTTCCTGGACTTGTAGGTCTGTTTCCTTCAGCAAGTTAGGGAAGTTTTCTGTCATTGTTTTTTCAAACAAGTTTTCAATTTCTTGCTCTCTCTCTTCTCCTTCCGGCAACCCCATGATGCAAATGGGGTACACTTAAGTTGTCCCAGAGGCTCCTTACATTATCCTCAGTTTTAAATTTTTTTATTTTTGTTGTTCTGATTGGGTGTTGTTGTTTTGTTTTGGTTTGGTTTTTTGGTGTTGTTGGGTTTTTTTGCTCCCTTATATTCCAAATCACTGATTTGATTCACAGCTTCATCTACTCTGCTCTTAAATCCCTGTAAATTATTCTTTATTTCAGTTAGTGTAGCCTTCATTTCATTTCTGGTTCTTTTTATGCTGTTGAGGTCCTCACTGAGTTCCTTGAGCATCCTTACAACCAGTGTTTTGAACCCACTCTGCATCTAGTAGATTGCTTGTCTCCATTTTGTTTAGTAGTTTTTTTTTCTGAAGTTTAGTTCTGTCCTTTCATTTGGGACATGTTTCTTTGTCTCCTCCTTTTGGCCACCTCCTTGTGTTTGTTTCTATGTATTAGATACAGCTGTTATGTCTCCTAGGCTTTGTAGCATGGCCTAATGTAATAGGTGTCCTGTAGTGTCCAGTAGCACAGCCTCCTCGATCACCCCAGCTGGACACTCAAGGTAATCCCCCCACACCCGCATGTAGGCTGTACACTCTCCTGTTGTATTTGAGTCTTGATTGCTGTTGGCACATCAATGGGAGGTATTTACTGAGGCTGATCAGCTACAAGAACTGGCTGTGAGCACTGACCACCAACCTCCAATCACCTTGGAGGATCAGCTATGCAGGGACCCACTACTGTTGAGGGACTTACTTCAGAGCAGGACTTACTTCAGCAGGGCTCTGGTACCCAGTGAGTCCAACCCTTAAGTGTGTTGCTTGTGGAGGTGGTTGGGTGGTGGTCCTTCGATGTGCTCTGAAGCTTTCCACTGGGTGTGATGACTCTGGAGCCTCCCAGGAGGTGCAGGCCAAGGTCAGCCACAAGTTTTCTTCTGCCTGAAGCCACCAGACATAAGCTATAAAGCAATATGCTGATGGCTGCTTCTTGTGCTAGGCTTGGAGTTGCCCAGGCAAGGCCAAGCTGTGAACCAAGGTTGGCTGCTGCTAGTAGTGGGCCTGGGGACTCTTAGCTAGAAGTATGGGGTTCACTGAGGCCAGATGCTTCTTGTTTGAGAGATTTTAGGAAAATATGAAGCATGAGGAGGGAATGGAGGCAACAAAGATGTGACAATAAATATAAGGATTTCTAAAAAGCTTAGCTGAAAAGGAAAGAGCCCATATTGGTGAGCAGAGGGGATGAAAGTTTTCTTTCTAAATAGATGGAAGCGAGTGAGAAGAACAAGCCATCAAAGAGGGAAAAGTTGGGAAATTAAAAGCAATTTGAAGAGGATAAAATTAGGTCTCCAAAGAAGAGGAAAGGGATGACATTCAGATCCCAGGTGAGGGTCTGGGATGGCATTTGCCCCAGCCACACACCCTCAAGCAGGCCTACCTGCTAGCTCAGGCCGTCCCTAGAGAGGGGCCTGTCCAGCAGGTTTCCCTGGTAGCCACTTTGCCTGGTAATCCTGCAGCCAGAGATGAGAGGCACCAAAGTGTTTTTCAACCTGGGTTCTCTGGAGATGCCAACAGGGATGTTCTACACACAAAGGGTCCAGGCAAGTTAGGAAGGTGCTGCTCTAAGCCCTGTGAGGCCAGCTGGCAGGCAGGTTGAAAGTTCTCTGCCAGCAGAGATGGGCATTTGGAAGTGGGCATCCAAAGGGATGAAAGAGCCTGCTTGGGGAAGACACAAACCTCACCCCTCAGATACTCAAGACTGACAGAGAAAACACCAATGGGAAGACCCAATGATTGTTCCCCGAGTAGGAAAAGGAATTGTCCTTAGCAGAACACCTGTACTCTGCTTGGAGTTTCTGCATCTTACTCTCCTTGACAGTGTTCTCATCCCAGTGGGACAGAGGAATTCGCTAGGACTTGCCTGATGCCTAGCTGTCAGCACATGGTGGTTCCAGCTCTCTCTAATTTGGGAGCTGGCTCTCCTGCCCCTATAGCCCACACTGTCCTTTCCTCCCAAAACAGCACCTAGGGCCTGGGTCACAGGCAAGCACACACGACTGCTGGCCCTGCAGCCTGTGGCTGAGACCTGGACAGCCACCCTAGCCTGCCAGGTGGTCTGCGATAGGGAAGGTCCTCCAGGTGCCTGACTTAGCCTTCTCTCCGGCAGGGCCCTGGTTCCAATTACCCTCAGACTTCAGGTGATCTGGTGCATAGGGACTGAGCCTGGCAGAGGTGGCCAGGGAGGGGGGGGCCAGCAGGAGTGTGCAGTCGGGCTTACTTGGGGGCATGCCTCTGCTTTTTTTGTGTGGAGATTACTCCCAGGAGCCTTCTCCAGAGCTGTGAGAGTGAGAACAAAAGGCAGCAGTTCTTTATACCTTGATGGTCCAGACCAGCGGTTTGCCAGTTTGCCACAGCGGGCACTGGTGTGCCGCAAGAATTCTTAAAACATGCAATACCTGACTATTAATCAGGGTCACTGACTTATTTTCCTTAGGTTGTCAAATAAAAAAACAACAACAGTCAACACTACAATAGCCGTCTCGTGTGAATGAATCAAAATTATAGCGTTTTTTTTTCCTTTTTGTCAGATCTGCAAAAAATATCTTTTTTGGTGTGCTGCACAATTTTAGTAATTAGTTTATGCGTGCCATGAGATGAAAAAGGAGAGACTGATGAAAGCAAGAGATGAACTCTCTCCATAAAAGGGCACACAAATACACACACACACAACCCACAACCTTGCACAGTTTCTGGGTCCACTCACCAACCACCACCAACAACAACAACAGGCAGGTGTCAAAGTGTAACCGGACAAACAATGGGTCTGTGCTGCCTGTCAATTAAGCAGAAACAGGGTTGAATCATATATGAGCATTTATTCCAATACTGCCGGCAGTATGGGAGAGCAGCAGGTTAGCCACAGAAATCTGCTCTGCAGCCCTCCATTAGCCAGCTGCTTATATGGCAAAGGGCAGTGTACAGATATGCAAAAAGACTAGGGGTCTTCACAGGGCTTAGTGATGTGCAAGGGCTGGGGTCACAGGGGAAACAGCCAAAGGGAGTGCCAGGTGGGCAGTGAACAGGTGAGCAGGCTGGAGGTCTGCAAAGGCCTGCGGGTGTGCAAAACGGACTAGGGACCTTCATAGGGCTGGCGACTCTGGCTTCTGCAGCTCAGTTGGCAGCTCAGGGCAGCTCCAGCCAGGGTAGAACGTGCCTTCTTTAATCAGAATAAACCAATCCTGGCTAACAGAGCATGGTTCGTATTTCTTACAATTCTAGCTGGTTCCCAACATTCTGTGTCTGCCCCCTTTCCAAAGGAGTGTGTATCAAAATCAGCCCGAAGCTTGGCTGAGAGGCCACTCTGTGCTTCAACTTGCCCATGCGGCGGGCACCCGGGCCGGCTCCCTTCACCCCCCGGGGCCTCCCCCTGGCGCACCGGGGAGGAAGAACCTGGGAAATCTGGTGGGACCAAGAGCCATGGCTCCTGGGGCCTGCCCGGCCGGCAGCCTCCACACCACTGCGCTCCGGGAGGCACGGCGCAATGGCCCGCAAGGGGCCTGGTGCTGGGGCCCACGCCCGCTTAATTCAGCCGCCCGCCCCCAGCCCGGAGACAAGG
>NW_005871763.1:0-22048 GCF_000147115.1 Myotis lucifugus | reverse complement strand
AGCGGCCCCGACTTTTTGAGCGTCGCTTGCTGCTGCGCGCCGGGGACAAGGCGGGGCGCGCGGGCGCGGGCGCGGGGGCTGCCCCCCCTACCAGCGGCGCGTCGGCATGGTCCAGGAGCTGCTGCGGATGGTGCGCCAGGGCCGGCGGGAGGAGGCCGGGACGCTGCTGCAGCACCTGCGCCAGGTGAGCGCGGCGCGGGGGCTCGGGGGGCGCCGGCTGCGGGAGCGCCCCGCCCCTCCCTGGGGAGGCCGAGGAGCGCCGCGGGGCACCGCCCAGGGCCCCCTCTCGCGGGTATGGAACCCGGTTTGGCAGCAGGTGAGCACTGGCTCCCGCGGAATTTGAGGCCTCAGGACTGGGCGGAGGAAGGATGGCCGCGCGAGGCTGGGCTGCGGGGGACCTGTTGAAATAATGTCCCCGCTTCTCTCCTCCACTGGCTGAAGAGGCTGGTCCCAGGCATGGTTGGTGGGAAGGGGTGCGGGGAGGGTTGCCTGGGTTGGCCAAAGGCGCTTTTCTTCCTCTACCCACTGGCAGTCACCCCCTGCCAAGGGTCCTCAAGGAACGCGTAATTGTCAGGTTCTCTGGGGAATCCAAGGGCACAGCCGTGGGGCTGGTGAGATGCCAATCCCTGTGGTTGCCCACCTGGAGGCATTCTGTATTGCGCTGCAGGCGGGAGACAGTGTTTTACCTTCCCCCGAAGAACTTGGTTGGACAGGTGCTCAGCCGGGAACCCCTACTGAACAGTGGAGGGGAGAGGGGGTTGGATTGGTTTCCTGCCAGCGCTCTGCCCTCTGCCTATCCCTGTCCCACTGGTTAGCGCAGGACCGGCGTTCCCCTCCACTTCAGGGCTGCCCTGGGCCCCCACTGTCACCCTCCTCTCTTCCGCTTGTTTTCCTCCCTTACTTTTGAGAGCGGGGTGGCCTGGTGCATGGATTTTGTTGAGTGGGAGAGAGGCAGGGGGGTGTCTTCACTCAGCTTTGGGGGGCGAGTTCGGGCTCCATATTCTTGCTAGATTGACCCTCTTAGTGGTGGAGTCCATGCGGATGGGAGAGGGGGTCTCAGGTGGCCTTGCTGAAGCTTTCCCATCGCTGATGAAATAGGAAGTACGGCACCTTCCTAGGAGGAGCTTCTAAAACCGACTGGGACGCGCATCCCTTCTGATTCTGTGGCGATCCCTCCCGCTTATACCTGATACGCTGGTACCCTGGAGCGTGTGTTCCCAAGCTGTGCACAGTACTGGGAGAGAGAAACAGAGACCTAGGAGCCGCGGAGGGGTGAGGTCAGCTCTTGGCCTCCTCACTTTTCCAAACAGAGTGAGGCCTGAGATGCCACTGGATTCTCATGAGCCTTCTCTGAATTGATTCATCAAAGAAAGATGACATTACCCACCACATAACGTTAGCTGTGTGTATTTCTTTGTCTCAAAAATTGGAAGCCAATGCACGGCCTTTGTGGAAACTCTTTTGCTTTCAAACAGAATAATGGACTTTCCAGACCATCACATCCCCTTGGCACACCAGACAGCAAGAAGATTCTGCTAATCACATGCTGTCCCCCAGCACCGCGGTGCCTGCCTCTGGGACACAGAAGGGTGGAGGGGCTGGCAGGTGGGGGTCAGCACAGCCCTTCTTGGAGGGGAAGGAACAAGAGAAGTCAGTGTTCTTGAGGGCCAGGCACGGGAGGCAGACAGCATGGGCGCCTCCCGTCGCTCTGAGGCTGAGTAGGACCCACGGCCTGAAGCGGACCTTCTCCCTGGCTTTTGGAGGACAGATAAGTTCCTGTGGCCCCACAGGGTCCTTGAGACGGGGAGTATTTTTTGAGAAATGTTGGTCTTGTTGGTGTCCTGACACCCTTCTGAGTGGCAGGACTAGGAGAGCTGATGGGGGCAGGATGGGGTTAACCAGACTCTCCCCTTTTTTGTGAAAACAGAGGAAGGACTTGCCCGCAGCTCTTGGCAGGTCGGCTCCCTTGACCCTAGCTGTGGGCAAGGTCTGTGGGCCTCTGCAGAGCCAGCGATGGGCGTGCCTGCGGGGCCTGGAGAGCTGCCCTGTTGTCTGGAGGGTACAGATCGGGGACCTCGGCGGTGTGGGAGGGGAGCACCAGGGTCCACATGTCTGTCAGAAACAAGGAGACAGTTTTCGAGGACCCTGAGGCTGTCTAGAGGAATGTCGAGCTGGGTCTGTGCTGTGCACTGAAGTGGCCCTTTCTCCCAAATTGTGTTTTTCATTCTAGTCTCCTTCTCCAGCCTGGACGGGGTGATGTTCAGAAAGGGAACGAGCAGTCCCTGAGACCTGGGAACACCCAGGGCCTCTGGGGGCAGACTGCAGAGCTCAGGGTGCTCAGTCCCACGGTGATGTTGTTGAAGCCACCGGGTGAGCCTTGAGGAGCAAGCAGGGAGGAAGAGCAGGACAGTAAAAGCCTCCACATTTGCATGGCATTTCCTCCTGTGTTTGATAACTTCCTCTGTTTGGCTGCAGAGTTTGTGTATGTGCAGGGTCCCGGAGTTGGAGGTCAACTGGAGATCTTTAATCCCTATGGTATTAACCTCAAGTCCTTGAGCTTTTTGAGGTCATGAGTAACTCTTTCCACACAAATGCACCAGCATACACATTCTTGCAAGAATTTCAGAGGGTTCACAAACCCCAAGTTCAGCATATGCTCTAGTCTGGTACCACACCCCCTGCTATGTGACTTGCTATAGGCTCAGGATATGCAAACACACTGAGGGTCCATGTGTGTCAATTCACGGTGGCTGCAGATGCTGCTGTTTTTGAATGCCCCTCATTCGACTCTAAGATTGGGGGTGAGGTTCCCTGATTGGAGGCTGCAACTGTCCGCGCTTGTCACTTGCTGGAGAGCTATCAGGAGGCCTTACTTAATGTTAACGACGCTGAGCTGCGGCCAGTGATGCATCCCTTTAGGAGCAATGTAACCATGAGAAGACCCTCGGCTGACGGTCAGCTCATAGGCTTGCCTTCTGGTCCTCAGTCTGCTTTGACCTTGGACCCAACAGATAACCCAAGTGGTGTTTCCTCATTTCCCAAAGGGTAGCTGGGGTACTGAGCAGAGCAAACGCTACAAAGTATGTGGAATTGTGTTGGCTGTGCAAATCAAGACAGGTTTTTACAGCAGAGATGATAAGGAACAGAAGAATCTGCCCTGATTTGGGTTTGGCCAGGCTATGGACAACGTCTGCTGTCTCAGGCTGGGCTTGAGGAGCTTTGGGATTCCGCCTACCTGGCCAGGCTCGGGCTGGATCACAGCTCACGGCAGATTCAGAAGCTCTGGAGTGGGTGCTCATGGGGCTAAAAGAAGCCAATTGTGGGAACAAGAGGCCATTCCTCCCCCCCCAACCCCCGCCTTCCCTGGAACCCAGTTCGACAGGCCTCACCCTTCCCCAGATGACCTGCCCTGAGTCTTGGGATCAGGCTTGCCATCTTTAAGGAGCGCTGGGGGAGAAGTAACATTTAGTTATGAAGTGGGGGTGAGTGCCAGGCTACGTGCAAGGTGGGGTGTCATCTCGTCAGCCCACCGGTCTCTCTGAGTCCCAGATTTTCCAGACTGGGAGGTTAGCCAGCTTCATACAGCACCAGATAAGGGGTCCCAGGATACAGGCCGAAGTGGCTCACTTCCTCCTGGTCACCAGCCTCCCTGCTTCCTTGTAAAGAGGGTGTGATTGGGTTGGTTTACTGCCTCTCAGTATGGTACAGCCCTACTGGGCAGAGCTGTCCAGTGTCAGCCTGCCCGCCCCACCCAATGGTGGGGCTTGGACATGGACTCAGTCCACTGTGGCCAGAGTGGCAGAAGTGCCTTCACTCTACATGTGGGAGCCTGGACCACATCAGCTAATGCAAAACAAGAACGGCCCACCCCAGGACCTAGGGTGTCTTGCTCCCAAGGGAGGCTAGATAATGGACAAGCACTTGGAGGCTCCCTGGGCACCTGGAAACGGGACAGGTCTTTCCACCTGGAGGCAGAAAGATTAGTGGAATGGCCCTCGAAAGTCACCTTTTCCCTCTGACATCACCTATGAAAATCTCTTTAGGTGAATAGGTCGAAAGGCCACCAGACACCAGCAAGGAGGCCCCCACCCTGGACTGTGATCTTAGTCTTCCTTCACCTGGAATGCATTTCCTTGTTTCCACTGAATGTTCCTTACCTTTCCAAGGCCACCTTCCTGGACCGTGTCAGACCGTGGTTCTGAGATGCAGAGGTCTTTTAGGTCCACCACACCGGGTGGTATTTCATCACCATGCACAGATTCCCCTGGTGCGCATTTTGTTTGTCATCTGATGTTTCCTGAGAGGAGACACCACCACCACCTTCGGCCCTGGCATGGTACTGACCACCACAGGCCTGTAACATTCTTTCTTCTTTCTTTTTAAAAAATCTTTATTGTTGAAAGTATTACAGATGTCCCTTTTTTTCCCCCCATTGCTCCCCTCCACCCAGTTCCCGCCCTGCCTCACGCCTTCACCACCCTACTGTCTATGTCCATAGGTAATGCATATGTATATATATAAAAGGCTGATATGCTAAGTGCCCAACCGTCCGGGTAATGATGTCACGTAACAATGCCCGGCTTTCTCTTCCCAGCAGCTAACCTCCTTGCAGTTTCTTCAGCCAGGTGGAAACATCTCACACTGTAACCAAATGTCTGTGAAGTGTTTTCACGTGCCTCATCTCATTTGATCCTCACAGAAGTCCTGGAGTAGGTAGGTAGGAGAGTAGGTGGAATCCTATTTTCTTTTCATTAGTCAGAAAATGGAGATTTAGAAACTTGACCCGACTGAAAAGACGTAAGAAATGGTGAACCTTGAAAATGACTTCAGGTTTTCTCACTGCGCAGAATATAGTCAAACACTGTTGCAGGTAAATATTTTACCATTTGTTCTCCCTGCATGATCTATGATAATAATCTGCTTTGTGTTGATATTTACTGCTGTGTTGCTGACAATTACCTGAAGGAGAAGTTGGGGTGCTTCACTGGGCTGGAAAAAGTTTAGCTAAATCAGAAAGCAGGTCTAATTAAGCAAGTTTATTCTATATCTATAAAAGGCCAATTGACTCGCGCATGTGCGATACATATAAAGCTCTCGCTCTGTCATTGTCGATCGTGAATTTAGTTGACACTTATATTATAGAGAAAGTATATTATAGAGAAAGGGCAAATAGTGATATTAAAATATTTCTTCTAATTAACTTCCTTTCAATGTGCACGCACTAGTATGCATATAAGATCTTTGGTTAATTTCTTTCCACACAATCCCTCTCTCCTTCCCTCTGTGTTTCCATGCCTCTGATTCTATGTTATTCATCAGTTTATTTTGTTCATTAGATTTCTTGTTCATTTATTTTGATTTTCAGGTAGGTACTTATTGCCACTTTATTGTTCATATTTTTAGCTGCTTCTTTTTAGCTGCTTCTTCTTCTTCTTTCTTATTTCTACTTTATTGTTCATATTTTTAGTTTCTTCTTCTACTACTACTACTACTACTGCTACTACTACTACTACTTCTACTTCTAGAATACTCTTCAATATTTCATGTAATACTGGTTTGGTGGTAATGAACTCTTTTATCTCTTTTCTGGGAAGCTCTTTATCTGACCTTCAATTCTAAATTTTAGCTTTTCTGATTAGAGTAATCTTGGCTGTAGGTCCTTATTATTCATCACTTTAATATTTCTTGCCACTCCATTCTGGCCTGCAAAGTTCCTGTTGAGAAATCAGCTGACAGTCATATGGGCACTCCCTTGTGGGTAACTAACTGTTTGCCTCTTGCTGCTTTTAAGAATCTCTCTGTGTCTTTAACCCTTAGCATTTTAATTATGATGTATCTTGGTGTGTGCCTCTTTGGATTCCTCTTATTTGGGACTCTCTGCACTTCCTGGACTTGTACATCTATTTCTTTCACCAGGTAGGGAAAGTTTTCTGTCATTATTTTTTCAAATAGGTTTTCAATATCTTGCTGTTTCTCATCTCCTTCTGGTACCCCCATGATGCGAATGTTGGTACATTTGAAGTTGTCCCAGAGGCTCCTTACACTATCTTCATATTTTTTTACTCTTTTTTTTCTTTTTGCTGTTCTCATTGGGTGTTTTTGCTTCTTCGTATTCTAGTTGTTGATTTGATTCTCGAAATATTGAATCCCTGTAAATTATCTAGTTTTATTTCAGTTAGTGTATGCTTTACTTCTGACTGGTCCTTTCTCATGTCTTTGACATTCTCACTAAGATCCTTGAAAGTCTCACTAAGTCCCTTGAAGCCCTCATTAATATCCTTGAGTAACCTATAACCATTGTTTTTAACTCTATATTCAGTAATTTGCTTGCTTCCATTTCTTTCATTTGTGACATGTTTCTTTGTCTCCACATTTTGGCTGGCTGCTTCCCTGTGTTGTTGTTTTTTCTATGTATGAGGTGGAGCTGCTATGTCTCCTGGAATTGGTAGAGTGGCCCAGTGGCTCAGCCTCCCCAGTCACCTGAGCTGGGCATTCTAAGTGCGCCCCTGTGTGGGCTGTGTGCACAGTCTTGTAGTTGAGCCTTGATTGCTGTTGGCATCACTGAGAGGAATTAACCTCCAAGCCAATTGGCTGTGAGAACCAGCTGCATCTACAATGGAGGAGCTGCTCTGCAGGAGACACGCCTATGGAGCAGGACTTGCTTCAGTAGGGCTTTGGTGCTCACTGTGTTTGCCCCTTGAGTGTGTTGCTTGTGGATGTGTAGAGTTGTATGGAGTGGTCTGAAGCTGTCCACCTGGTGCACTGGCTCTGGGGCTACCCGGCAGGGCTACAGAGAGATCTGCAGATGGCTGCAACTTGTATTGGGCTAGGAACACCCAGCTGAGGCCCAGCTGTGAAGTAAGGTAGGTTGGTGCTAGTGCCAGGTCTTGGGCCTTTTATTGATAGACTAGAGGCCTGATACATGAAAATTTGTGAAAGAGTAGGCCTTCCTTCCCCTGGCTGCCAGCACCAGCTTCCCTCCAGCACCCAGGACCCAGAGGCTTCCCTCTGGCTGCCAGCAGACACCCGGAACCTGGGCTTTACTCTGGCCCTGGCTTCATCCGGAAGGACGCCCTGTCTAATTAGCATATTACCCTTTTATTATTATAGATATGGGGTCTGTTGATGCCAGCTGCTGCTTGTTTGAGAGATTTTAGCAAAGCCTGAGCCAGGACAGGCTATTCATATGGAAAAGCAGCTGCAAACAGCTTGAGTGGGGCTGCAAATTGCAAGGGGCAGGGTCTCAGGGAATCACTAGGGCGGAATAAACAGTGTGGGCCAGGCTGATAGAAACTCAGATATGGCTCCCACTCAGCTCTGTGATGGAGGAGGTCCCAGCACATGGACAGTGACCCCTGAGAGCACCCTTGTCTGGAGAAAGCCGCCCCCAAGTTCCTGCACTGATGCCAGACAGTCCATTTCCTCCCCATATGTCCCTGGATTCCCCAAAAGCCACTGCCTAGCACTGGACCTCAGAGGAAGCGGGACTATGTAAGTTTGTGTGTGGGCCCTTTAATAGGATCACCTGGGACTCCAGCAGCTTCCTTGTCACTAGCTACAATCCCCGCTGGTTTTTACAGCTCAAAATTACAGGGACTTCTCTTCCCAGCTCTGGAACCCCGGGCTGGGGTTCTGGTATGGGGCTGGGACCCCCTGTTTCTCACGGGACATGGACCAGCCCCTCCTACTAATCTCAATGTGCTTTCTTCTTTACTTCTCTAGTTGTAGGATTTCCATTCAGCCAGATTTTAGGCAGTTCTGAATGATGGTTGTTCTGTATTTTAGTTGTAATTTTGATGTGGTTGTGGGTGGCAGCAAGTACTGGTGTTTATCTACGCCACCAACTTGGTTCCTTTCCCCCTGTAACATGCTTTAGTGAGTCCGAGCTGTGAAGGTGTGTGTCTGCCACCACTGTCACGGTGTGTCCTCAGAAAGCATTTGGCTCCCTGGCCACAGCTGTGTCTCAGGGGCATGTTCACCAGGCCATGGCAGCTGGAATGTTTGCCTTCTGTGCGATTGGATTCCTGAGAGCAGCATCTGAGGGGCTTGGCTGTTCCTGGCAGCCTGTCAGGTGGTGGTATTCTTGGATAGAGGGTGGCGTGGTGCCCAGCCTCTGTGGGTACCTCGGGGATCCCATCTGGCAGGTGCGGTCTGGGGCCTCCTCCAGGCGGAAGGGGATGGAGCCTGCAGGAGAGCCTGGCCTCTGCATCTCGGATCCACTGCTTGTGCTGAATCATGTTCATTCCAGCCACAAAGAGAAACCCGACTTTTTAAGTTTTCATTTGTTTATTTATTTATTTTGTTAATCCTCACCCAAGGATATTTTTTCCACTGATTTTTTTTAAATAGTATAGAGACTGACTTCTGAGGGCTTCTCTCTCTCTCTCTCTCTCTCTCTCTCTCTCTCTCAATATATATGATTGATTTCAGAGAGGAAGGGAAAGGGAGAGAGAGATAGAAACATCAATGATGAGAGAGAATCATTGATTGCTGCCTCCTGCATGCCCCACACTGCGGATCGAACCCGCAACCGAGGCATGGGCCCTTGACCAGAATCGAACCCGGGACCCTTCAGTCCACAGGTCAGTGCTCTATCCATGAGCCAAACTTGATAGGGCTCTATTGATTTTTAGAGAGAGTAGAAGGGAGGGAGGAGGGGGGAAAGAGAGAAACATCGATGTGAGAGAGACACATCAATTGGTTGCCTCCCACACATGGCTGACCACCAGGGCTGGGGATCAAACCTGCAACCGAGGTACGTGCCCTTGACTCGGAATCGAACTGGTGACCATTTGGTGCACGGGCCAACGCTCTAACCCAGCACAAGGGCTGTCTAAGGCTGCGAAATCATTCGGTCTGGCCCTGCCAAGGCATTAGGGGTGAGTAAATGAAATATTTGACCAAATAGAGCAGGCTAATTTTTAAGTTGATAATTTGTATGGCCCATGAATGATGTTATAAATATCCAAATGGTCCTTGGCAGAAAAAAGGTTCCCACCCTCGCTAACCACGGACGCATGCCAGCCAGGGCAAAACCTTACTTTTTAAAAATCCACCCTCTCTGACTGGGCTGGGCATAGGCGCTTCCCGTGATAAAGATGCAGAAGGAATCAGTACCAGGACCTGCTTCACTGCTCTCTAAGGCCGGGGACACGGCAGCCTCGGTGCGGCCAGGCGTCACCACAGGGCTGGTGCTGGGCCTGCTCTCCTGACTTTAGGTCGGGTCTGGTGGGCGGGGGCTTTCTTTTTTGGAACAAATGCCCACATCCTCAGTGATGACCAGAACCTGCTCTCTCCAGAACTCCTGAAGTACCTCGGGGTCTGTCCATGAGCACCCCATCCATCTTCTTGAAGCACAGGCCACACCCTGCTCCTTCCCCTAATGCTGTTTCTTTCCCTGCACACTCTCCTGGGGCAGAGGCCATAGACCCTGTCCTGGGCACAGTGAGTTTTTAGGAATCCTTATTGGATGGATTTTAAACTTCTAAGGAGCTGCTGCCTCTGAGCCTTCAGGCGCCAGCAGGGTCTGGCTCAGACTTACCTAGTGTTCCACCAGACCAGGCTGTCCTTCCAGCACCCACAGAGTGGGTGCAGTGACTCCCCTCCATTCTCAGGGTTCCAGCTGCTCCTCTCTGCACCCCACACACCTCCTGCAGGCAGGGCCACTTTGCAGAAGGTTATACAGGTGAGTAGGGTCTTTCTCTGGCTTCCCCATCAGGATGCCTAAGAGATGGGATCAGTATTTGAGGAGGGCCCTACTTGGTTAGGCTCAGTGGATAGAGCATTGCCGGAAGATTGAAGGGTCCCGGGTTCGATTCCAGTCAAGGGTACATTCCCAGGTTGCTGGCTTGATCCCCAGTAGGGGGCATGCAGGAGGCAGCCAATGAATGATTCTCTCTTATTATTGATGTTTCTATCTCTCTCTCCCTCTCCCTTCCTCTCTGAAATTAATAAAAATATGTAAAAAACACATTCGATGAGGTCTCTCACTGAGAGTGGGGATCTGGGCCAGCCATCCGCCCTGCATTTCCCTCAGGAGCAGTGCTGTGCGTGGCTTATGAGAAAAATGGCACACACATGCCCTCTGTGCCCCATCTCCACTGTCTGGCTCAGATCTGCTCTCACCAGGAGGCACGAGGGGCAGGAGAGGGGCTCGTTGTCAGGCGCTGTGTCCTGGCTCGCTGTCACTCAGAGTTGGCTGCTGCGATGAGACCGGTGACCTTGGCGGGTGACCTGCTGTCCACCCCACCCACCGACCCGCCAGTCCTGAGCCGCGCCACGTGGCGCTCTGGGAGCATTTCCCAGCTTTTTATTTTTATTTTTTTAACTTTTATTAGCTCAAACTCCTGGTTGCTGCAGCCATATGGAGGTCTGCCAGTGGCTGCTGCTCAAAGGGATGTGGCATTGTGGTGTTTCCAACCTTCTCTTCATCAGAATGGACGCCAGAGTCCTGCTGAGAGTGGGCGGTGCAGAGTGTGTTTGCCTGCAGAGGTGGCCTGGCGTTGGGTCTGAGTTGCGTGCCCACCTCCAGAGCTGCCCGCCGCCCCTTTTTGGCCCTCCATGTCCACGCCTATCTTTCTGCCTCTCTCCCTCCCTCTCCTCTTTGTGTCTGTGTATTTCTGTTTCTCTCCCTTCCCTGCGTGAGAAGCACTTTTCGTCTCTTGTTAGTTTGCCCGATCTTGGTCAGTTTCCCTCTGCGTTGGGTCCCCCAGTCTCCAGGGCAGGAAGACAGGAGGAGGCCCTGAGAAGTGGGAGGAGGGGTTGAGACGGTCCCAGCTCATCTTGGTTATTTGGTTGTTGGCTCAGGGCCCTGGGCCCTGCTGCCTGCCTGACACCTTTCCCTCCAGCGCCTCCTGCGAGGCTGCCCCTCACCTCCCTCCCCCAGGGCCCCTGCTCCGAGGTCACTCAGTGTTCCTCTCACCCTGGCTTTGTGCTCCTGCCCACGGGGACCGGACCTCCCAGTCCAGGCAGAGCCTCGGGTGCCTGCAGTGCTTGGCTCCTTCCGTGGCTGACTGTGCCTGCGGGGTGGATGGCACCAGGAAGAATGGGGAGTGGAGGTGGCCTTCACTGCCAAGGTGCTCTTTCTAGAATGGATAGAGCGCAGCTGGCGCTGTAGATGGTGGTGAGTGAGGGTAGAGCTGGCCGTGGCTGGTCAGATTCCGGCTCTGCCATTGACTGGCCACAGATGCAGTGGCCAGGCTGGGCAGAAAGCCAGAAGCGTGGCTGTAGGGACGGCGTTGGGGGAGGGGCACTCAGGCCCAGGGCACACAGCACATGCCAGCTGCCGTGCGAACCCCTCCTCTCGGGGGCTCGGGGAGTCATCCCCAACCCGAGTTGGGCTGTGCCTCACCTGCGCTGTGTGGACCCTCTCAGCAGCTCTGATGCTCAGACGTGTCCCTCTCCTTCCCGTACCCTCAGCCCAGGCCTCCCCCAGAGCACACCATGCCCTGCAGGAAGCCCACCCCTACCTCACAGCTGCTGTCCCCAGGGAGCCATCTCCCACAGCTACAGCCTGACCCCAGAGGCTGGCCGGGTACCCCTCTCCAACTGAGGGCCACCAGGCAAGGGGTAGGCGCCCTCCCCTCCTGTCACCGCCGGGAGTCAGGAGGGTGGCTGGGAGGGCCGCAGCCTGCTGCCCTGAGTTATGTGAATACAGTCACTGCCTCCTGACACACTGTGCTCTGCCCCACGGAGTCCTAGGAGTGGCGCTGGGGGCAGGCAGGGCTCAGGACCTGGACCTGGACCTGCCCATCCCAGCACGGCCTTGCCACACCCCACTGGTCCCAGCACACCTCAGAGCCCCATCCCCGCTACCTGCCTCTCCCAGGGCCGGGCCCCACAGCATGGGCCTCTGCCTTATCTGAGACCCAGTCCCGGGTGCTGTGGGTGCAGACCTGATAAGGGCTGTATTGCAGACCAGGGTGGGGAGGAGGGGACAGGAACTGCAGGTGCTGCCAGGAGGGCTCTGTGGTCCCAGAGAAGACCACGCGTTCACTCCTGGGGAGAGGTCAGACTGGAGCTGCCCACCCCCTGCGCAGGGGCTGTTCCCAAAGGTCAGATGCTGGACCGGGGCCGTCATTTCTCCTCTGCTGAGTGCCAGGCTGCCTCGCCCAGCCCGGGTGCCTTGACAGCGGGACACCCGCCTACGGCCCCGTCCACCCTCAGACACCTGCTGGGGTGGCCATCCTGGAGGCTGTCCTTTGTTGCACCTGCCAGGACTCAGTGGTTGAAGATGCAAGCTCTGTGCCTGTGAGGTGATGGCTGAGAGCGGTGTATAATCTCTTATTTAAGGCTCCTGGTGGCCTTCCCCTGGGCGGTCCCTGCCTCACTAGGGTGTGAGCTAGCAGGAGACAGCAGCTCTTGGCCCCTCTGTACCAGGTGCTGGGCCAGCCGTCAGCCCTCAGTGGGCCGCCTGACCATCTCGTACATTGTGGTCTGACTGGTCCCAGCCACCAGAGTATGGACAGGGCTGGGGCTTAATGTCCTTAGAGGTCCGAGGGGCCCGGATCTCCCCTCAGCCTCCTGGAGGGAAGGGCAGGGGTTCTCGTGGTTTCCTTTGGTGAGCGGGCATGCTCAGTCAGAGCTGAGATGTTCTAAATCTAAGAGGTGTACACGCCCAGAGGACTGGCACCGGGCCCGCCTGCCAAGGCCCATCCCACCCAGTGACCCCTGGGAAGCACTGGAAGTGAGCCTCGGTCTGCCCCCAGTGAATAGTGGTTGTCTTCCGAGCCTCCTCAGGTTGGGGTGGGTAGCCCGGGCCCATTCGCAGGGGCAGGATGAAGGATGGGCTCGGAGCTCCGCGTGGTGGGGAGCCACTGTCTTCACTGCTGCATGAACCTCCGGTCCGGTCCCGGAGGTGGGAGGGGCGCCCTGGGGTGGGGAGGGGTTGGGCAGCATCACTCCCCTGAGCGTGTTCTAAGTGACGCTTCTTCCGCGGTTTATTTTTTAAAGTAAGACGCTGAGGTGGAGGCTCAGGCTGTGATGAACTGATGGTGTGGGAGGAAACAAGGGTGGTCCAGCAGCGGCCTTTCCCGAGCTCCCGCCCCCACATTAGAGCTGGGCCTCACCCTGCTGCTGTCAGCTGGGAGGCCACGGACGGGCAGGTGTGGAGGCCAATCAGTGCATCCAGGGGACCCAAGGCCCCCTCATCTGGGTGTCTTTCGGTGAGATTCCGGCAGCTTCTGCCCGCACACAGCCTTGGTGAGGAGTGGAAGGCGGCTGCCTGGATGCACAGCCAGAGCAAGGCGTACGAGTTCAGCCCCACCCAGGTGACTGGGCAGAGCACGCCTGGCAGCCAGACCTGGCAGCCTTCGCAGCCTTGGCGCAGGTGCCCAGAAGGTCAGAGTCTGCCAGCTGAGGCCAGTCGGGAGCCCCACCCTCCCCCGCACCCGGGCAGGGCACAGTGCAGTAACAGCCAGAACGCAACTTCTGCCTCTGAGCCGGGTGCTTGCCCTCTTCCTCCACCATCAAGGTGCAGAAATAGTTGGGCATCTTCTAGAAGGTTCCAGCTCAACACTCCTGCCGCTCAGAGGGTGTCAGACAGAATTGAAGATGACCTGTGTTGGGTCTGGAGGCAGGCCCAGTGGGGAGCACAGGGACGGGCATCGTGCCGACCTTCCCCGGCTCTCAGGGATCGGGTGCCAACTTCCAAGCTGTTCACAGTCCCACCTGTGCCCACTGGGAGAATAGGGCTGGGTGCTTCCCTCCACTTCTCCACGTGAAATCCTTCCATCCCATCGCATTTCTTCTGGGATGTACCAGTCTCCTGAACATTTTATGATTCTCAACTACAGACATGTTTTGAACTGCCTTCTAGATTTGTGGGTTTTGGGGTAAAAACACTATTTCGTGGGATCCTTGCCATGGGATTTCCAGACAGCTGCTGGCCCAGAGACCTTGGGGGTGTGGTGGGGGCAGTTCTTGGGTATGGAATTCAGACACGAAACGTGCCAAGTGGCCTGTTCCAAGAATCCCCGTCTCTCCAGAAATGGCCTGCTGGTTGAGAATTGGCCAGTCACACAGGGCGAGAATAATGGGGGTGTTTTCTGTACGATGCATCTCAGAGGGAGGCTGCTCCAAGGGTGAGGACCAGAAAGGGCTCTCTGAGGGGCATGGGGACCCAGGGGGAGGCAGGCCTGAAAAGGAGAGGGGGTATTGGACTGGAATTAGGGAGACCGTTTTAGAACACTGGCAAGAGGCTGATGGGAACCCGAAGGAGCAAGGCAGCTGGTTGGGAACGGGAGAGCAGGTGGAGCAAAGCCTCCAGCGGTTCCGCTGGGGCTGCTCTGGAGGGAAGAGGTCCAGGAGGGGGTCCGCTGGGCAGAATCCAGGCAGGGCTGCTGGGATGGTGGGAGAGGCCGGGACCCTGCGAGAGCTCTGGCCTTCACGGCATCTGTGGCTCTGCTGCTGGTCGTGGTCCCTGTTCTCCCATCTGCAGGAGAGTGAGGCCTGGAGAACAAGGCTTTAAGGTGGGGAACATGTCTGGGGCGTCCGGGGCTCCTGTCCTGGGCCACCCCTGCCCTCCCCACCGCCCAGAGAACGGCCTCCACGCCTTCACGCAGGCCCTGGTGCTCGCTGACCCTCACCTGAGAGGTCGGCTGAGCTTGGACACACAGGCTGGGCCTTGCTCGAGGCCAGGGGTCCTGGGGGTGTCCTCCTCCTCCCTCAGCACCACTTCCTGCCTGGAGTTGGGAGCGAGCTGATTCCTTCTCCAGCGGACTCATCTCTGCTCACCCAGGTTCTTCAAGGCTCCGCCTGGGCCGGCCTCTGACCCAGAGATTTAAAGTGGTAAAGACCCTTTGTTTAGGTGGCGGTTAATTTACGGGTGAGCTTGGCTAGCCGTGGTACCCAGTTTTTTGTCTGTTTGTTTTTGTTTTAGCAGAACCAAAGTTTATTGAGAGCATCCATGCGAATTAAAGCCATAAGCCACGTAGGCACAGGGATGTGCTCCCCGCCAGGGAACGTCAGGAACCCACTGTGTATGGGGAGACGGGGAGAGGGCGAGAGGGAGTGCACTTTTTAATTTAGGGGGTGGATTCCCCAATTTTTGTCCAAACACAAGTCTAGATGCTCCTGCAAAGCTATATTTTAGATGAGATCAGTGCTTGAACCGTTGGACTTTGAGTAAAGCAGATGACCTTCCATAATGTGGGCAGGCCTCATGCAATCCATTGAATCCTTCAGAGAAAAGACTGGAAGGACTTCTGCCTCCAGAACGCCTTCAGGTTCAAGGCCGCAACATGAGCTGTTCCTGGTCTCCACCCTGCAGACTTCGGACTTGCCAGATCCCACAATCCCATGAGCCAGTTCCTTACAGCAGTCTCTCCTCCTCCCCCGCCCTCTCCCTCCACACATACACACACACTATGGGTTCTGGTTCTCTGAGAATCCTGCTGATAATACACTTGTCCCCGAGGCCTGGCAGCTGGGAGAGATGGAGTTAGAAACTGGGGGCTCTGAGACCCTCTTGCCCCTGCCACTTGCTCACTGTGTGGGACAGCCCTCGAGTCCTCAGCTTGTCACTCTGAGAGATGGGCTGTTCTGGTGAAGCCTGTACTTGGAAAGCAGGTTATTAGGGAGCCGGAGTAGCCTCTGAGTCACTCCTCCACCTTGTCATGACCACGAGCTCCTGTGACAATGAAGCAAACTTTCATCTGAAATGGACAAAAGGTACCACAGAGAGGGGCAGGTGGGCTTCAGTGCATTCACGGGGAGGCGTGAACAACTGATGCCCATTATTTCCCACGCAAAGAGATCAGGAGGCTCTGGGTGGGTCGTAAATGCAGAGAATTTGTGGAATGTAGGAGCGGGTGGACCGCAGGGACTTTCTGCAGAAGAATTCTAGTCCCACGAGATGCTGGGGGGGCGGGGGGGCTTGAGAAAGAACTTTGGGGAATACGGCAGATGCCACCACCCATTCACTGAGTCCTAGAGTGCACAGCCAAACAGACTGAGGGAAAAGGAATGGGTATTTGTTCAATTTCTTATGTTCCCGACTCTGTGGCCCGAGGCTCTCTCCTGCCGCTCTCTGCTCTCTCTTCGGGAAGAACGAGCGGGTGCGAGCGGGGTGCGGCCGTGTGTGGGGAGGTGCCGCAGCGAGCAGGGGGCTGCCACACCACACAGTGGCCCAGGGTCGCGCCCAGGCCTGGCCCTGGGGCCGCCTGCCCGGCGCGGAGTCTGGGTGGAGCTGCGATCTGGGGAGCAGACCAAACCCTCCTTGGCTGCTGAGCCTCCAGCGTTTATTTCATTTATTTTTTAAAAGAAGAAAGCATCCTTTTGGTTTTTATTTGTTGTTGCTGCTATTTCTTGGACTTTAATTAAATTACCCTTGGCAACAGCCAGCATCTGTTTCAAGGCCTGTTTCTTTCAGAGGGTGTCATTTTAAAGACTTCAGAGTTAAAACACAAACAGCACGCAGCCATGAAGCCCTCCCGGCAGGGCTGCCGTCCCCGCAGGAGGGTGCCATCTGGCTGGAGTGCTTGTCAGAAGGAGGAGGGCTGTGCCCTGGCCGGTGTAGCTCAGTGGGTTGAGCGTCGATCCATGAACCAGGAGTTTGCTGGCTCCATTCCTAGTCAGGGTACATGCCCGGGTTGTGAGCGCGATCCCCAGTAGGGGGCAGCCGGATCAATGTGATTCTCTCTCATTGATGTTTCTATGTCGCTCTCCCTTTCCCCTCCTATCTCTCGAAAAATCAATAAAAACATATTTTTTAAAAATGAAGGAGGGCCAGCCTGCCAGGATGCCTGGCTTCAAAACCCCGCAGGGCTGGGCGACCTTGAGGGGTGGGAGAGGCACAAACTGTTCTTGCAGGGGGAGGGAGACAGCAGCCCTGAGGTGAGACCAGAGAACCCCACTCCATGCCCCTCCCCCCTCAGCCAGGTGGGCAAGTCGGGCAGTGGGTGCTGGTGACCGCCACCAGCGTTTCTTGGCGTGGACCTCCTCACAGTAGCCCTCCCCAGTAGTGTCTGGCTGGTGTCGGTCATCCGTGAGCAATGGGTGTCCCTTTGGGTGCCACCAGCTCCACGGGCCTGTGGGCGTGGTGGGCACTGAGCCCGCCTGCCCTTGCGGAGCAAGCATGCACGGCTGGGACCAATGGCCGGGCAGTGGCCATCCTGGGCGCTCTGGAGCAGGGCGGCAGGGCTGCCTGTGTCCAGGGCAGGGTCTGCAAGTTTGCTTTGCTGCCTGGTGTTCTGAGCAGCGAGCAGCCGCCCTCCCTCTGCTGGGCCGCGGGCTCCCCACCCACTGAGTAAGAGCTGCCCTCCGGCCTCACCTGCACAGTTGTCCCTGGGACGTTGTCAGGGGGCTCTTGAGGGGCTGTGAGTGCCCGCACACACCACACATACACGCAGGCTGCTATGGCTGCTGGGGGTTCTCAGTTACTATTCAACATCTTGAAGTGGATTTTTTCTAATATATTTTTATTGATTTCAGAGAGGAAGGGAGAGGGAAAGAGATAGAAACATCAATGATGAGAGAGAATCACTGATTGGCTGCCTCCTGCTCGCCCCCTACTGGGGATCGAGCCCACAACCCAGGTGTGTGCCCTTGACCAGAATCAAACCCGGGACCCTTTAGTCCACAGGCTGACACTCTATCCACTGAGCCAAACTGGCTAGGGCTGAAGTGGAATTTTAAAAAGTATAATTGGTGTGGAGTAGACTTTTGAAGCCTAATGTTCCCCTAAGATTTTAAATTTAACCCACAAATTTCTTTATTCTGTTTACGAATCATCTATTTAAACTATTGCATTTAAGGGTGGAGAGCTTATAAGTTTAACTAGATTTCTTTAAATAGCTTAGTGATTTTTACAAATTTAACATATCTTGTTTTCTTAAGTTTATAAAAAGCCATCCTAAAATTCCAAGTTCCTAAATAGTTCTTTATATCTCACAAATTAAGTATCCTATATAATACGAGCCCAGCAACCGAATGGCAGAATGACCAGTCGACCAGTCGATATGACGCGCACTGACCACCAGGGGGCAGGTGCTCAATGCAGGAGCTGCCCCCTAGTGGTCAGTGCGCTCCCACAGTGGGAGCGCCGCTCAGCTGACCCGGATGTGCGGCTGCTCCTGCTGCAGCCGCTCCCACAGCAGGCCAATCCCCGCAGGCCACACCCCCCCCCCACCAGTGCACGAATCCCATGCACTGGGCCGCTAGTACACTATAAATAGGGTGAATATTAAGTTCTCTTAAACATTTCAAAACTGCCACAAACTCAGCCAGATTCTCTTTCAACATTCTGCTTAAAATCAGAAGCCTGAAGTCAATTAAGTACATTTTATTTTATTTAAAATATATTTTTATTGATTTCAAAGAGGAAGGGAGAGGAAGAAAGACATAGAAACATCAATGATGAGAGAGAATCATTAATCTGCTGCCTCCTGCATGGCCCACACTGGGGACCGAGCCTGTAACCTGGGCATGTGCCCTGACCAGAAATCAAATCGTGACCTCCTGGTTCCTAGGGCGATGCTCAACCACTGGGCCATGCCCTCCGGACTCAAAAAATTGGAATTGCAAGGCTAATCTGTAGGCACTCTGATAGACCTAATTCTCTGAAATGTTAGGAATGTGTGAAATACCAGATTCATGCTTTCCTCAATGTGTCTGAGCAGATTTACTCCAGTATCTCCTGGTTTATTTCAACCCTTTCTGGGCTAAGGACACCTTGTAACCAGGGAAGCAGCAGTTTTACTCTGCAGAGCCAGTGAGCTCAGAGACGTGGTTGTTTGGGCCTTTGAACTCCAAGTGCCACCTCCAGTGGGTGGTCCAAGTTACCTGTCCTTTCTCCAGTCTTCAGTTCCCCCGCCCAAACTCCCCCTGCCCACCAGGTTACTTCATTGCAGGGCTAGATTCTACTTATTTACTTATTTATTTACTTATTTATTTAATCTATTTATATTTATTTCAAAGAGGAAGGGAGAGGGAGAGGTAGAAACATCAAGGATGAGAGAGACTCATTGATTGGCTGCCTCCTGCACGCCCCCTCCTGGGGATTTAGCCCGCAACCCGGGCATGTGCCCTCGACTGGAATTGAACCCAGGACCCCTCAGTCCGCAGGTCGATGCTCTATCCACTGAGCCAGATCGGCTAGGGTATAGATTCCATTTATTGCTTGATTCTCAGTTCCTCCCCTTTCTTCCATCCTCAGGGCCCCTCCTCGTTTAGCTATTCAGTGGCATCCTCGGATGGTGCAGCCTCGCACCTGGCTCTGCCAGCATGCGTCCCAGGCCATGCAGTATCTCTCTGGTGCTTACGTGCTTCCAATGACTGTGAGCTCCCACTTGTGGTGTGTTTTTTTTTTAGTGATAAAGTATACATAACAGAATTTACCATCTTGACCACCTTTAGGTGTACAGTTCAGTTGCATTAAGTACATTCTCATTATTGTGCAACCGTCACCTCCATCATGAACTCTTCATTTTCCCAAACTGAAGCCCTGTGCCCGGTAAGCACTCCCTGCTCCCCTCCCCCAGCCCTGTAACCTCCATTCTTTCTGTCTATGAATTGGATGACTCTATCAGCCGTGGGCAAACTACGGCCCGCGGGCTGGATCCGGCCCGTTTGAAATGAATAAAACAAACAAACAAAAAGACCGTACCCTTTTATGTAATGATGTTTACTTTGAATTTATATTAGTTCACACAAACACTCCATCCATGCTTTTGTTCCGGCCCTCCGGTCCAGTTTAAGAACCCATTGTGGCCCTCGAGTCAAAGTTTGCCCACCCCTGCTCTAGGTCATAAGTGGAATCATACAGTATTTGTCCTTTTGTGTCTGGCTTATTTCCCTTAGCATGATGTCCTCAGGGTTCATCCATGTTGTTGCATGTGTCAGAATTACAACTTGTTTTTAAATGTTCTTCTTACATTGAGCTGGGAACCATCTCAGGGCAGCATTTCTGACTCGCCCAGACCCCCTCTGGGAGCAGAGAGCAAAGGAGAGAGTGTCGGGGATACACGCACCCCAGGACCGGGGCTGATGAAACAGCAGGTTGGTTTCTTACGCTCGAGGTGCGTGGGTGTCCGGGCTGTGCTCCTGATGGAGGCCTCACGGCCGCAGGGGTGCTCTCAGCCGGCTGGCCCTGACCTTTCCGCCTGGTGTATCCATCCCCTGGGGAAATGCCACCTCCAGTTGCATTCGGTGTTCGTTTCCTAGGACTGCCGTAACAAAGGCCCCCGACTTGGTGGTTTAGTAAACAGAGATTTGGTCTCTCACAGTCCAGAAGCCAGAGTCTTGGATCCAGGTGCCAGCAGGGCCCGCTCCCCAGAGAGGCTGTGGGGAGACTTCTTTCTTTGCCTCTCAGCTCCCGGTGGTTATGGCTGCGGGACGCCTCCCTCTGTGTGTCCTTACAAGGACACCTGCCTCTGGAGTTAGGGGCCCACCTGGGAAATCCAGGGTGATCTCATCCTGAGATCCTTAATCACATCTGCAAAGACCCTTTTTCCAAAGGAGGGCACATTCACAGGTTCCAGGGACCAGGGCGTGGACATGTCTTTGGGGGCCACCATTGAGCCCTGCATCCCACACCTGTTTCTGCACAGTGTGTGGGTTTGACCCCAGGCGTTCCCTGCTCCCCGGGGCACTTTTTAAAGGCTCGGCCCTTTCTTCCTGAGAGGCCCCTCTCCGTTCTCCGGCCCCGGCCTGGAGCCTGCGCCAGGCCCCTTCACTCTGCAGCGCTGGCTTCTCTCCCTGGCGGCTTCCAGGGCGGTTCCCTCACGGCCCCAGGCAGATCTCTCCCTTCTCCTGGGAGCCCTCCCGCCCCAAGCTAGAATGCGTGGGGGAGGGACAGGGAGTTGAGTCACCGCTCAGGCCTGTTCCATAGACCACGTCCCCTCCCTCAGGAGCAGCTGCTGTGACGCTCCAGGACTGAGAAAAGGCAGCCTGCCCCGCCTGCCGCCCTCTGGACCCGTTAACTTCCTCTGGTGACAGTTGATTCCAGCCGCAGGAGCAGCTCTGTGTGCTCAGCGCGGGTGGTGTCAGCATCCCAGCTGTCCACCTTTGCTGTTAATATTCAGAGCTTGCTGCCTTCCTCCCGCCTCACTCTGTTGCAGAAGCTGTGGAGTTTGTCTGGGGGAGAGAGACAGATACAAGCTAATTGCCCGAGGGGCCTTCCTTCTGGGAATGGGTTTAAACCCTTGAGTTTAAAAGGGAAGGGGAGTGGCTGTGGTTTAAATTAGCGTGACAGCCTCCTGTGTGGCTTCCCCCCACTTCCCCCTCAGGTACCAAAGACACACACAAAAAGATGAAAAATGCTGAAAACAAACCAGGGAAACCGTCTGGGAGAACCTCCTCCAGCTCTGAACAGTTGGAGCTGGTTCTGGGCTCCCCAGGAACCCGAGACCCCCAAAGGCAGAGGAGGCCCCTTTCTTCACAGTGGCCGTCAAGCCTCGCCCCTCTGCACGTGAGTGAAGGTGGGGAGGGGGGAGTGTTGCTCCCACCTTCTCCACACGCCTCCCCCGTGGCTGCCGCTTCTCTGAGAGAAAGCAACTCACATGAGTCACCACCACAGGCCAGTGAGAGAGGGTCCCCAAGGCATGGCCACCAGGAGTCCAGCATGGCCAGTGGTCTGGCCACGGATGAGACAAGTCCTGGAATACAGACACTGTTGTGGGTGTCCATGGACTCCGTCACGTGGCTGGTGCTCCTGGCCACCAGCCCCATCCTTAGGTGAACTGGGGGCCTGCCTACAGTCACCTCCTCAACAAACACACGATGCCTTTGTCACTGCCATCACTTAGGAAGTTCCAGGGGGTTGGGGTTTCTGTGCCACAACAGGGACAAAGACCAGAAACATGTTCCTCATGATAAATCCCAGCGTCCCGCTGACCGGCAGGCAGTCCGGGTCTCACCAGATGTGCCGCCTTCAAGGGTGAGCGGGTGGGAAAGCCCTGGGCGCAGGGTACATGCTGTGGAAGTGAACCCTGGCGCCCAAAAATGACCTACACGGGATCCGAAAGAAATGAACTTTGAGGAAAAGGAACAAAATGCCACAAAAAGAGACCAAGCTGAGATGGAGTGGGGTGGGTGGGGTGGTGGGGGGAAC
>NW_005871762.1:311856-317992 GCF_000147115.1 Myotis lucifugus | reverse complement strand
ATTTAGGTCTTTCTTAACTCTGGACTGTCAATTGCACAAGGGGTAGAGAAATTAAAACTGGGATAGACCAGCACTCTGGGAGGCTTTACAATGAACTGATTCCATCACAGATAAGGTAGGATCCATTAGCAGACAGGAAACAGTCCTAATGAAGAGGTTGTCATTACAAAGGAAGCTGGCAGTGTGGGTGCTTTGGTGCTGACCACTTTTGGCACAGGTGTGGAAATGGGCTGCTAAGAAACCAAGGAATGCCCTGGCTGGTTTTGCTCAGTGGTTAGAGCATCGGCCTGCGGACAGGAGGGTCCCGGGTTCAATTCTGGTCAAGGGCACTTGCCTAGGTTGCAGGCTCAGACCCCAGTGGAGGGTGTGTGGAAGGCGGCCGATCAATGATTCTCTCTTATCATTGATATTTCTATCTCTCCCTCTCCTTTCCTCTATGAAATAAATAAAAATAAATTATATATATAAAAGAAACCAAAGAATCTTGAGAGGTACACGGTGGGAATTCATTTCTCCTTTGTGGTATATGATTTGGGCATTTCCATGTGAAACTGAAATTGCCAGAGGGTATATGACTCTAGCTCTTTTCTTTATTCTCCCCTTTTGGAGCTGCTGTCTTTGGCCTTTATCTGTTTGATGGTCTTTCTTCCACAGAGTATAACCTTCCCACTGATTTTTATGCTTATAACTCAATCATTTGTGTATAAAGCCAGTTAACTAATGGTATGATAGCTACCACTTATCCATCACTCTGTGCTTGAAGTACATTCTTTAAATCCTCTTATCAATTCTGTGAAGCAAATATTTTTATTAATTCCCATTTTATAGATGAAGAAGCTGAAGCTTAGAAAGGTTTTGCTCTAAGAAACAGCCACAAAATGGTGGAGCTGGGATTCCAACTCCAATTTAATTCCAGAGTTTATGCTCTTCACCACTAGGCTCACTGGCTTTCCTGGGACCTACCCTGCGCCCAGGCTTCAGTATTCTGTTCAAATGGCCACAGTCAGAACTTTAAGGATGTTTGGGAAAGAGAGGCCTGGACTTCTTTTAAATTGTCCTGTCTAGTCCGCACATACCCTCCTCCCTCCTCTTGTCACCCTTCTTCCTCCCCCTCCACTCCCCTCTTGTTTCCCTTCCACTTTTCCGCCTCTTACCCCCCCCCCCCCCCGCTTCCTTTCTCCTCTTCTGCTCCTTTAAATTTCTGAGAGACAGTATAGAGTCGTGGTCAGGAGCAGGGACCCTTGCCAGGCAGCCTAGGTCAAATTTTAAATCCTACATATTAGCTGTGTTACTTTCGTCATATAATTTATTTTCTTTATGCTTCACTTTCCTTTTCTGTAAATAAGGATTAAAAAGATTGTCATTGTGAAAATTAAATGCATATAAAGTGCTAGAACAGTGCTGGCACATAGTAGGCACTCAAGAGATATTAGCTGTTATCGATTTAATTTTTATATTTAAAAATAGATAATACATTTATGTGGTACAAAATTCAAAGAACAAAAGTATGTAACAGTGAAAGTTTCCCATTCCTGTCCTCCAGCCACCAGTCTCCCTCCCCAGAGCTGAGGTGCGTTACCCTTCCTGTGTGTCCTTGCAGAAGTATTCTATGCACGTGCAAGCTACGGTATATATTTGCTGCACCCTTCTTTCCCACAATGGTACTAATAAGACATTGGTCTTTCCTTTTTCGCATTTATTTCCCTTTTGGAAAATTTTTAAAGAATTTTATTGAAAATGGGAACATCTGTAATAGTGTAAACAACAAAAATAAAGTTAAAAAATTCCAAACCCCTTCATCATCCTTTATCAAATTCCATCATAGCATATTCTTGATCAGTAACTCAAAACAACAGAAAAACAATGAAGAACAAGGAACAAAGGAAATCTAATTTTTATTCTAAACAAGTAATAAATTTTAGCCCTAACCAGTGTGGCTCAGTTGGTTCGAGAGTCATCCTGTACCCAAAAGGTGACGGGTTCAATTCCAGGTCAGGGCACATACCTAGATTATGGGTTCTATCCCTGGTCAGGGTGCATGCAGAGGCAACCGATTCTCTCTCTCTCTCTCTCTCTCTCTCTCTCTCTCTCTCTCTCTCTCCTCCCTCCTTCTCTCTAAAATCAATAAAAAATAAAAAATACATTAATTAATTAATTTAAAAAGTAACAAATTTTATACCACTCTTTTTTTATATATATTTTTTATTGATTTTTTACAGAGAGGAAGGGAGAGAGATAGAGAGTTAGAAACATCGATGAGAGAGAAACATCGATCAGCTGCCTCCTGCACATCTCCTACTGGGGATGTGCCCGCAACCCAGGTACATGCCCTTGGCCGGAATCGAACCTGGGACCTTTCAGTCCGCAGGCCAACGCTCTATCCACTGAGCCAAACCGGTTTCAGCTTATACCACTCTTTACCACCTTTTATATTCTGAAATTTATTCTCCACATACACAGAATAATTTGTTTGATATCGTAATAACATTGACTAGAAACGAACAAAGGTTTAATTCTACCTGCTACAAACTAGCAATATAATCTTATATAAGATATTGAATCACTTTAATAAAAGTATTAGTTTAAAAGATTATAATTACTAACATGTGAATGAAGTGAACTTTCTTGATGAGTTTTTGTTGAGTTTTATCAAGCCTTTTTATCATCTATGCAGATGTAGTTATGTTTCTTTTCCTTATTCATTTGATGTGCTAATCATGGTAATGTTTTCTAACAGTAAACTATTTTTAAGGAGGGGGAAAAAGAATTTTATTGAGATAAAATTCATCCTTTCAAGGTGTGCAATTTAGTACATCACAAAGCTGTGCAACCATCACCACTAAGTCCAGAACATTTTTAGCACCCCAGGAAAGGAACTCAGTGCCCATTAGCAGTCACTCCTCAGGCCCCCTTACCCAAACTCCTAGGTTTGGATTATTAATTGCTAGTGTGTAGAAATAAAACTGATTTTTATATATTGATTCTGTACCCTAAAACTTTTCTGAACTCATTTACTAACTCTTAAGTTTTTGTGTGGATTCCTTAGAATTTTCTGTGTACATGATTATGTTCTGTAAATAGAGATAATTTTACTTCTTCCTTTCCAATCTGGATGTCTTTTATTTCCTTTTCTTGCCTGACTGCACTTGCGTCTTAGACCTCTAGTACAATGTTGAATACAAGTGGCAAGAGTTAACGTTCTTATTGTTCTCAATTTTAGGGGGAAAGCTTTAAGTATGGTGTTAGCTGTGAGTTTTTGTAGATGCCTTTTATCAGGTTAAGAAAAATTCCTGCTAGTTTGTTGAATGTTTTTATCATAACATGGTGTTGAATTCTGTCAAATGCTTTTTCTTCATCTATTGAAATGACCATGTGGTTTTTGATCCTTTTCATGGCGTATAATACTTTCTATTTGTTTCTTGGTCTTCTTTTACTGGTATTTTGTTGAGGATTTTTGGGTCTACATTCATAAGGGATGTTTTCTTATGATCTCTTTGTCTAGTTTGTGCATTAGGGTAAAATTGGCTTCATAGAATGAGTTGGGAAGTATTCCTTCCTTCCTTTTCTATTTTTTGGAAGAGTTTGTAAAGGACTGGTTTTAAAAGTCTTTCAGTATTTGGTAGAATTCACCAGTGAAGCCATCTGAGCCTGGGTTTCTCTTTGTGGAAATTTTAAAAATTAATTAAACCTCAACTTGTTACTAGCCTATTCAGATTTTCTATTTCCTCTTGAGTGAGTTTTAGTAACTTGTGTCTTTCTAGGAATTTGTCTTTTTCATCTAGGTTATCTAATTTGTTGGTACACAGTTGTTCATAGTATTCCTTATAGTCCTTTTTTATCTCATAAGGTCAGTAGTTTTCCTCCACTTTCATTCCTAATTTTGTAATTTGAGTCTTCTCTTTTTTTCTTGGCCAGTATAGCTAAGTTTGTTAATTTTGTTGATCTTTTTCAATGGGTCTTAAAAACAGAGAAAGAGAGACATAGGTGTGAGAGAGAAACATTGCTCAGTTGCCTCCCATATGTGCCCCAACCAGGAACAGAACCCAATAACCTAGGTATGTTCCCTGACTGGGAATTGAACCCACAACATTTTAGTGTATAGGACGATGCTCCAACCAACTGAGCTACCTGTCCAGGGCATTTAGAAATGTTTTAATTTTTTACATATTTGTTAGTTTCCAAAGTTATAACTTCATTCTATTGTGGTCAGAAGACATATTTGTATGATTTCAGTCTTTTAAATTTATTGAGACTTGTTTATGGTCAAACATATGGTCTGTCCTGG
The DNA here is from genome assembly GCF_000147115.1 of Myotis lucifugus. Lineage (NCBI taxonomy): Eukaryota > Metazoa > Chordata > Mammalia > Chiroptera > Vespertilionidae > Myotis > Myotis lucifugus. Next base: position 313,707 of record NW_005871762.1, on the reverse strand, counting down.
AGAATGCTACATGTACATGCTGTTGTTAGAGTGTTCTACAGGTGTCTGTTAGGTCTAGTTGATTTATGATGTCGTTCATGTCTACTATTTCCTTGTTGATATTCCACTTAACTTGTTCTATCCATTAATGAAAATGGGACCTTGAAGTCTACTATTATTACTGTTTGTCTATTTTTCTCTTTAGTTCTGTCAGTTTTTGCTTCAAGTTTTTTGAAGTTTTGTTAGAAACACATATATTTATATTATTACTAGAGGCCCAGTACATGAAATTCATGCATAGTGTGGGGTCCCTCGGCCTGGCCTGCACCCTCTCACAATCCAGGACCCCTTGGGGGATGTCTGACTGCCAGTTTAGGCCTAAACATCCCTTTCACAATCCAGGACCGCTGGCTCCTAACCGCTGGCCTGCCTGCCTGCTTGCCTGATCGCCCCTAACTGCTTGCCTGCCTGCCTGATTGCCCCTAACCGCCTCTGCCTGCCTACCTGATCGCCCCTAACCACTCGCCTGCCTGCCTGATCATCCCTAAACACTCACCTGCCTGCCTGATGGCCCCTAACTGCTCGCCTATCTGCCTGATTGCCCCTAACCACTCGCCTGCCTGCCTGATTGCCCCTAACTGCTTGCCTGTCTGCCTGACCACCCCTAACCACCTCTGCCTCAGCCCCGCTGCTGTGGCTTCATCTGAAAGGACTTTCGTATGACTTCCGGAAGGTTGTTTGGCTGTCCGGTCTAATTAGCATATTATGCTTTTATTGTTATAGACTAGAGGCCCGGTGCACAAAAATTTGTGCACTCGGGGGTCCCTCAGCCCAGCCTGTGCCCTCTCGCAGTCTGGGACCCCTCAGGGGATGTCCACCTGCTGGCTTAGGCCTGCTCCCCGGGGGATTGTGCCTAAGCTGGCAGTGATACATCCCTTGGGGGATGTCCACTTGCTAGCGGGCCGAAGCTGCAGTTGAACATCCACAGAGCTGCTGAGGAGGCAGGAGAGGCTCCCACCATCGCCAATGTGATGCCTTCAGCCTGGCTTGTGGCTGAGCAGAGCTCCCCCTGTGGGAGTGCACTGACTACCAGGGGGCAGCTCCTGCATTGAGCATCTGCCCCCTGGCGGTCAGTGTGTATCATAGTGACCAGTCATTCCCAGTCGTTCTGCTGTTAGGGTCAATTTGCACATTACCGCCCTAACGGGTTTGGCTCAGTGGATAGAGCATCGGCCTGCGGACTGAAGGGTCCCAGGTTCGATTCTCGTCAAGGGCATGTACTCTGGTTGCGTACACATCCCCAGTAGGGGGTGTGCAGGAGGCAGCTGATCGAAGTTTCGCTCTCATCGATGTTTCTAACTCTCTATCCCTCTCCCTTCCTCTCTGCAAAAAATCAATAAAATATATTTGGGGAAAAAAATTGCATGTGCATATTACCCTTTTATTATATAGGATAGAAGCCTGGTGCACGGGTGGGAGCCAGCTGGCTTGCCCTGAAGGGTGTCCCAGATCAGAGTGGGCAGGGGACCCCCAGCTCCCTATGATCGCCCACGCCGCCCATGCAGCCTCAGCCCGCAGCTGCAGCCTCCCCCAATCGTGGGCTCCACCCCTGCCCGGGCCTTATGCCTCTGGCCGAGGCGTTGGGCCCGGGCAGCGGAGACCCCCAGCTGCAGCCGACCCTGCCCGGGCCTAAGGCCTCTGGCCGAGGCGTTAGGCCCGGGCAGGGGACGCCGCAAGCTGCAGCCGCCGCTCGACCATCGCAACGCCCCCGGCCAGAGCCTTAGGCCCGTGCAGGGGTGGAGCCGCCCATTGGGGGAAGGCTGCAGCAGGCGGGGGGAGGCTGCGAGGGGGGTGTGGGCCAAACATAGGGGA
>NW_005871762.1:277350-311756 GCF_000147115.1 Myotis lucifugus | reverse complement strand
GGGGGCCCCCCCAAAGCTGCGAAGCCCCCCCCCCCGGATTGTGGGGTTCCCCCCCCCTGCCCCGGGCCCTTACGCCTTCTGGGCCGGGAGGGGTTTGGCCGGGGGGCAGCGGGGGACCCCCCCAGCGGCAAGCCGCCCCCGGCCCCGGGCCTAAACGCCTCCTTCTGGGCCGAGGGCGTTAGGGCCTTGGGCAGGGGGCCCCTTTCCTGCAAGCCGCCCCCCCCGATCGGTGGGGTTCCCGCCCCCTGCCTGGGGCCTAAACGCCCTCTGGCTGAGGCGTTTAGGCCCCCAGGCAGGGGGCCCCCCCAAGCTGCAAGCCGCCCCCCCTATAGGTGGGCTCCGCCCCTGCCCCGGACCTCACGGCCTCTGGCCCCAGGCGTTAGGCCCAGGCCAGGGGACCCCCCCAAGCTGCAGCCACCCCCCGATCGTGAGCTCCGCCCCTTCCCGGGCCTAACGCCTTTGGCTGAGGCGTTAGGCAAGGGCAGTGGGGAGCCCAAGCTGCAGCCGCCCCCCCCTTTCGTGGGCTCCGTCCCTGCCCGGGCCTTACGCCTCTGGCCGAGGCGTTGGGCCCGGGCAGTGGGGACCCCCAGCTGCAGCCGCCCCCCCCACCCAGCTCAACCACTCCCTGATAGTGGGCTCCGGGCAGCGGAGACCGACAGCTGCAGCCACCCCAGGATCGCGGGCTCCGCCCCTGCCCAGCTCCCATCGCTGGCTCCACCCCTACTTCCCACTATCACTGGCCAGTGCGGCAAAGGCCAGGATTCTCCGATCATGGCTGGGGGGCAGGGCAAAGGCGGCCCTGGGGGCCACCTTTGCCCTGTCCCCCGGCTCTTAGCTCCCCCCTGGGTTTCCCATCACTATCAGGGCCAGGGGGCTTCTTCTGTGCTTTCCCTTTTGCCTTCCTGCATTGTGCCTACATATGCAAATTAACCGCCATCTTTGTTGACAGTTAACCGCCATCTTGGCTGGTGATTAATTTGCATATCTCGCTAATTAGCCAATGGGAAGGGTAGCGGTCGTATGCCAATTACCATTTTTCTCGTTATTAGTGTAGATATCTTCTTTATGGATTGACTCCATCATCATTTGAAACTATACGTCGTTGGTCACTGGTAAAAATTTTTGTCTTAAAATCTATTTGTCTGATATTAATATAGTCATTCCAAGTCTCTTTAACTAGTTTGCATGATATGTTTTCCATCCTTTAACTTCCAACCAACTTGTGTTTTTTAATCTAAAATGTGTCTTCTATAGTCAGCATATAGTTGGATCATGTAGTTTTTAATTCATCTTCCAATCTCTGTCTTTTAATTGGAATGTTTAATCTGTTTACATTCAATGTAATTACTCATAAGGTAGGATTTATGCCTGCCATCTTACGTTTTCTATTTGTCTTATGTTTTTTCCCCTCTATTTCACCACTGTCTTTTGTTATATTAAATGGGTACTTTTAATTTAATTTAATTTAATTTTTAATTCCTTTATTATGAGCAATGATGGAATTAATGTATTTCCCTTCCCTCTTCTCCCCCTCATTCTCTCCCCAGCCCGTTGATCCTCTTCCTTAGTATTTTCCTTTGTACTGCTAAATATGCTTTTGCCTCTGTCGGGTTCTGAAAAGTTCAAAATATATTTAGGTCAGGGTAAGTTTTACCCAGAAGAGTTCTTTTTAGACTTCTTTCTGCCCTTCCCCCTCATTCTCCCCCCACCTTTTACCCCCTCACCTCCCCACCAGGCAAATTCTCAGTCATCTTAGCCAGGGAAAAATGAGGGCTTAGTGATTGGTGGACTGTTGCCTCCACAAGGGTCAGAAGTAAATTTAGCTTCTGTCACCGACTGAGACTCTATCAGGGACACTCAGAACATCCTGCCAAAGCTCTCTAAAAATAGTACCACTTAGGCTTACATAGCTGGAGCCCAGGGCACAGCCCTGCTCTGTCCCTTCTCCTGAGGTGCCTAAACCAAATTAGGGCCCCTCCAGATGGTGGCAACTCTTTACGCCTAGCTCTCCATGATTATAAGAAAACTGGATTCCTGAGCACCTCCTCCTCTCCACTTAAGTCTCTCATCTCAATATGGGCAAATGTTTTCAAATTGAACTGTTTCAGGAGAAATCCTAGCAGAATCTTAAAGGCCCTCCACCCCCGGCCTAGATTAGCTTTCATTTATACTTAACCATGACCACAGCCTTACCGTCCACACCCCCCTCCCCCATGCCTTTTCTCCACTGGGCTCTTCCCAAGCTCCCGAGTTCTGGCCAAAGGGAATAGTGCTGGATAACCACCCCAAGAGAGAGGCAGCTCTGCTCAAGGTCTGCAAAGAGCCTTCTCTCCTAGCATTTGAAAATTCAGGAATAATACTGATGCTTATTTCCACTTCTGTCCTTATTCCTGTTTCTTTTCAGCCCCCTCTCACACCCCATCTGTCCTGAGTCTCCTTGAATCATTACCCCCCTCCTCTCATATATTGTCACACAGAAGATGTCATTTGTTTCCAAGGTGTACAGCAGGAACAGAAAAGATTTCTAGCTGCAAGGAAATGAATCTATACTTTCAGGTATCATGAGGAAGGTGGGACATACTTTTGGAAAATGCCTTCTTTGTGCCCCTTGAATTCAACTGCACTGCCATGTCCAGACCAGGGAATGAAGCCCCGCCCCCCTGGCAGGACAGGCAGGAAATCACGCAGCACCAACTCGAGTCTTTTCAGTTCACAGGCTAAGTAAATAGTCAAACTCAGGCCCTTCCTTTCCCCTCAACCACCAAGAGCGCATAGATCATCATTTAGAGTTTATTTAGCCCAGTGGTGTAATGGCAGAGGTGCCAGCGTGGGAGGCTCCCCCAAGACACCCGGGTCACACCAGTCATCACTTTGCAGGTCAGAAGTCTAGACATTAGATTGGACCCTAAAGTCCCTAGTTGCTCTGACACACTGAGGATGCAGGGCACAGGCTGGCTGGTGGACGCACAGAAAGAATCCTGATGGTCTCTGTGAGCACAGTGTGGTGAGCAGCTCAGCTGGGCGGAGCCTGGCCCTGAGGAGGATCCTGCGCTGGCTCCTGGGAGGGCTCTCCCCCCCTGTCCCCTCCAGGGAAGATGACTGTGGCATATGTCACAGGCTTGGAGCAGCTCAGGACCTTAGGAGGCAGAGGGGGAGATGAGGATGGGGCTGGGGCTGGGGGTTTCCTTGACGGGGGCTCAAGAGATAGGTTGCTATAGGTGGTGCTGTCAAAAGGAAGGTGGCGAGTCAAGCCTGATGTGCGGTACGTTCGACGGCACACCTACAGCCAGTCCAGAGTCATCAGTGTGGACCACTGAGGAGAGCGCCTGTGAAAAAGCAGGCAAATCAGGCAGAGCACGCCTTCCTCGGCCCCAGCCCCCTGGGGCAAAGCCCAGGACCACGCTGCCTCTTCTCTGGAATCCTGAATATGTCAGTGGGCAAGAGGACTCCTTGAAGATTTCCAAGTCCTAATTTTTTCCCCCAAGTCTGGGAAGGTGGGACCATGCATCGATATTATTCCTTGGCAGGACAAAGGATTTTCAAAGGACCATTAGGAAAATGGTTTGGACCCCAACTGGGTCCCAGTCCTCCCTCCACCCCATCAACCTGGCACCTCTCAGGGAGCGTGGCTGGCAGAGAGCCTGGGCAAATTGGCTGGGAGCGGCAGAGGCCTCCCTCTTACCATGCCTGGACCTCGGCTGCTGTGGGATTGGCCAGGGACGCCACGCCTGTTCCCTGGTAACACAGAGGACAGCAGCACAGTCCGCCTCCTGTGCCGGCTCAAAGCCCAGCCCTTACCCCCTCAGAAACCTCAGGCTCACCTTCCCCACTCCCACCACTGAACCTTTCCCCCTCGGACCCACAGCCCCATGCAGCCTGCCCTGACTCCCCGCCCACCTGCTGCCTCCACAGCTCCCGGCCAAACCTGCCTGGACACCCACCCCAACTCCACAGCCCTTTCCCCACCTCTCCAATCCCCTGTCCCCAGTCCCACTCCCCCACCCTTTCCAGTTCCTGTCTTCCCCCAGGCCTGCTCCCACTGAACTCCTACCTCCCCTCCACCCCTCAGCCATGGGAACTCCAGAGTCTGGGCAGCCTTGCCAATGCCTCTGTAGGGGATGGTCTAGATTCCTGGGCTGGTCTAAAGACGGGCTGACAGGCCCAGGGAGGCCATGCTGGGATAGAAGAATGGACCACCACCTACCTTTCCTTCTGGCCACCACAGCGAGCAGCGCCACCGCCACCACCAGCAAGCTCAGCAGGAGCACAGAGCCCCAGATGAAAGGGATGCTGAGGGACACGAAGGGACAGGTGAGCTGGGCCCTGACTAGCTGGGAGCTGCAGGCCAGGACTCCTGAGCAGGGGCTTGGGGTGCAGTTCTTGGTGGGCCATGGCTGGGAGAAGGAGGTGTTTGGAATGGAGTGAGGAGGACAGGCTTGGGCGGGGCAGACTAGAGACATTATCGAGGGACGATGGCTGTGGACCCCGAGGGATGAAGGGACCGCTGTTGAACTGAACGAAGAGGTCTGTCTGTCTGTCTACCTACCTGATCAGAAGTTCCCCAGGAAAGGAAAAAAACATAGGGTTCCCTTTGATTTCCTCTGGGGCTCTGAACAAGCTGTAACCTCACCTCCACCCTTGTCCCAGCCACCCAGGGTCCCGTCTGTACCTTTTCTCATGCTGGCTGGGCTCCAGAGGGCTGGCACTGCCGAGGGGGTCTGAGGAGGGGGCGTCAGTTTCACTGGCAACCTTGTAGAACTCCTCTTCCCCCTCTTCCTCCTCTTCCTCCTCCTCTTCCTCTGCCAGGCCAGGAGCTGAGCAGAAGGAATATTTAATGAGCACATACCCGCTGTGGGCATGGTCCTGTGGGGGTGAGTGGTGAGCGCTGGGGGGGAGCTGAGGAGAAAGGAACACAAAGAAGGGGCTGGGGTCTTCCTTAGAGGCATGCACTCTGGGCGCCAGGGGATGGCATTCCTCATGCTTCACCTGACTGTGAATACGCCACTCTCCCCTCTGCTCCAGCGCCCACCCGCTTCCCCTGCATGGCTCTACACGGGCTCCTCCGCACAGGCTGCGAGGCCTCTCCACACCCCTGCCGCCTCGTGGCCCCTGCAGGCCCCTGAGCCCCTCCGAGCTCTGCCCTCAGGGTCTGAGGAACTCCAGGGTCAGCCCTAAGGTGATACATGCCAACTGACCTTGCTGGGGGACCTGCTCGGACCCTGAGACTCAGTTTGGTGACAACGTGCTCAACGGAGGGAGGCAGCATTGGCTCCTCTGAGCCCAGTGATCTGCCTTGGGAGCCTGGCCAGTCCTTCTAGAGCCTCTGGGATGGGAGCCTCACCCGTTCTCAGGAGATTCACCGTGTCTACTCCCCACCCCAGGCCAAACCAGGAAATGGAGGTGCTGAGGCCCACTCTGGCCACATGTGCCTTCTAAGCCCCCATGGGTGGGCCTCCCTGGAGCTCCTTGTCCGAGCTGCCCCACATCCTCCCTGGATACCAGGCTCCACCTTTGGCTGTGGGGCCACACCTGCCACTGCAGGTCCCGCCTCCCTGCCCCTCTTCTGGTGCCTCTGTCTTGTCCCAACAGAGGAGTTATCACCTTGACTTCCCAGACCGCAGCGTGTCAGGGAAGGAGGGGACAAAGGTGACGAGGACGAACAGGAGTGTATTTATAACAGAAAGCGGTGATTATGGACTCCAGCGAGGAGGGATTCTCATGGCAACTCCATCACCTTCTGAATTAACAGACGGGAAAGCAGAAGGAAAGCGCCTTTCTTCACGTTGTTGTTTGGGGATTGGCACAAAGTCCTGGGAAAAGGCAGCCCTGGGGGCGAATACTGTCAGCAGCCGCGAGAGAACGTCAGCGGCAGCCTCTGCCCCACAGCTGCTGGCTGACCGTTTTTCCCTCCGAACAGCTTTTTCCCAACAGCCCATCTTACTGGGAAAAATTTCTAACACTTGAAATTTTTCTTTAAATTGTTGCTTAGATGTTAGATGGCTGTAGGCTTTGTGAGTTAAATGTATAAAAAGAAAGTGCTTTCCCTACTGAAATTAGGGTGGAGAATATTCGCTTACATACTGCGGACACTTTAGGACTGGATGGTTGGGGTGGTGGAGGCATTGCACATACCCCACCTGTGGGTGAGCAGGGACTGGGTGCTCCGTGAGGACTGAGAGGATTAAGTAAGATATTTCAGGCCATCAAACCCATTAGTACAGGAATTTACAAAAACCTGGATGATATAAAAGAGTAATTCAAGTTGATATGCCTGAATTCAAACTTTAAGACATTTCTACGAAAAAAATGACCTCATTCTCCCAGGAGGCCAAGGCCTTGGGTGCGGAAGAGGCCACGCCTTCCTGGGGGACCTGGCTGTGCAGGAGGGGGAGGGGCTGCACTGGCTGTTTTATCTCAGATGCTCACCCAGTTTGGTTTCCGCTCCCTGCAGAGCTGTCAGAAGGATGTCCCCTCCCAAGTCCTCTCCCCCAGCGGCCACCACCCTCAAGGACCCAGAGGCTGCAGGTGGGAGTGGGAAGGGCAGGTCTGATGTTGGCGACGTGGGCTAGATAACTCACCTGCCTGGGATAGGCAACTCACCTGCCGGGAGGACCTTCAGAGCCACCCTGTGCACTGTCTGGGACCCAGTGGCCGTCTCCACCACGCAGCCGTACTCCCCGGCATCCTCCTCCCGCAGGGAGGTCATCTCCACCTGCAGCAGGCCACTCCCCATGTCCGTGAGGAAGGTGCGGCTGTGCCCTGGGGCTCTGCGGTCCACGGCTGAGGACACCAAGGGCTGGCACCCCTCCGGCAAGAACCGGCACCACACCTTCCGAGCCCTGCCGTCCTGGGGTCGGTAGTGACAGTGCACCCGGATGGAGCTGCCCACCCGCGCCTGCAGCTCCTCGGGGAGGCTGCCAGCAGAGCCCTGGCCTAGGGAAGGAAAGGACGTAGGGGTGTTAGACGTTGGGGGAACCTCCCAGCCCACCCACTGGCCTAGGGGCACAGGGACCCCTTCAGGCCCTACACACAGTATTGTTGCCACAATCATGTCAATGATTTCTAGGCATGGAGCAGGGCATAGGGGGCCCAGAATTCGGCACCTTCTGAACCTCACCTGCTAGTCCCAGGAGCAGCAGCAGGAGCAGGTTGGGACCCATCGCTGGGCTGGGAGATGTTGGCTGGGGCCTTGCTGGGCACTGACGCGGCACTCCCCTGGGGCAGGAAACATCTGCCTCTGTCACATGGGGCTCTCGGTGACCACAGGGTGGGAGACAGACACTGGTGGGGCCTCCACGGGTGGGGATAAGGAGCCTCCTAACCCTGGTTGGCTCAGTGCTCAGGAACAGACCCCACCCCGAAGGCAGGGCTGGGCAGGGCAGGGCTGGGCAGGGCAGGGCTGGGCCCAGCTAAGGAATAAGCAGGAGGATGAAGGCAGCTGGAGGGCAATAGGGAAGGAGGAAAGATGACTTTGGGGTCTTCCAAACATAGAATCTGAGGATGCAGAGCTGGGAGGGACGGAGGGAGTGTCCTGCCCATGGTCCCAGGCCTTCTGGTCCTAAGTTCTGTGTGAGTGTCCCCACCCCAGCTCTCAGGCGACTGTCCTTCTCCTGAGGTCCCACCTCAGGAGGAAGCCCCACCTGATGTGGGCGGGGCCTGTCTTGTTTGATGGGTCCGCTGGGAGACCTTTCCAAGGTGGTCCCACGGCTTCAGTTCTGGGAAGTGCATTATTTCTTTGATAATTACTCCCCCGTTTTCTTTCTCCCCCTCCCCCCGTGTTTTTCTGGAACTCCTTAATTAGTTGGATATAAAACCTAATGCATTCATTTTCATACCCTTTTTCTCTTATTTTCCTTCTCTTGTGGTCCATTTCATTCTGATTTCTGGAAGATAGCCTCATCTTTTTCTTCCATCCCTTCTACTACTGGCTTTTAAAGTTTTCTTTTTTAGTGTTCTTCATTCACCAGATTTCCTGTTCTCCAAGCAGTTCTTCATTCGATCACACTTTTGTCTCAGGAATGCACTATCCGCTCTGCTGGGGAGACAGTTCTTTGTAAAGACGTTCCCGTTCCTGCCTGGCGGGGGCCTCCTAAGCGAGGGCCCGACCAGGGTGTCCAGGTGGGTGAGTAGCGAATACGCCAAGAGACGGTCTCATCTCCAGCGAGGTTTGCTTCCGTCCTCTCCTCCCTCCCTGGGGAAGGTGGGGTGGTTTGGTTTTGCTTAAATTTTATTTTTCAATGGCAGTTTACACTCCATATTATTCTGTACCAGGTGGGTACTTGTTTTGTTTTCAATAGAAGAGGACCCTGAGCCTCAGGAGTTAGGAACTTGCTTAAAGTTTCTTAGTAGGAGGCAAAGCTGAGGTTTGAAACCCAAGTATCTGACCCCCTTCAGCCCAGGGTGCCCCCAGAGAGTCCGATGGCGAGGAGAGGTCCGCCTGCGCCCCGCCCCGGGCCTGCCCCGGGTCCACCCACCAGGCAGCCTCCCTGCCATCTCATCAGCGTGGTGCCTGGGGAGGGGCGGCCGGGAGGTGGAACCAGGCTCAGTTTGGGCTCCACCAGTCTGTTCATGTCCTGTGCTGGGGACATGAGGAGGAAGTTTCCCTGCCCGAGTCAGAGGCCAGGGAAACAGATGGGACCAGTGGAGCTGCGTCACTGGGGAGCGGGCGAGGAGGGGCCGGGCTGGGCGGGGCCGGGCAGGGTTCCAAGGCTGCACCAGGGATTCAGGGCCCCAGGCTCCCAGCCCCGGTTAGGGGCAAAGCAGCCACGTGGCCGCGGGCGGGAGCTTCTGCCCTGGGTGTGAAGGATGCCTTTCCTCCTCCGCCCGAGGCCCTCCCGGGTGGTCTCGGCCAGGGCTCCCCATCGCTCGGGGCCTGGTGGGTGTGGGTACCAGGATAGCTGAGGTTCACCCCCTCACCTCCCACAGTGCTGCCTCTGACACCTTTATTTTTTTTTTCATCCATTTAAATTGTACATTGAATGTGTACCACTCAGTGGCTTTTAGAACACTCACAATTTTAGGACGTTGTCATCACCCCAGGAAGAAGACCCACATCCCTTAGCACAGTCACTCCCCACCCCCAGCAACCACTGATCTCCTTCCTGCCTGTGGATTTGCCTTTTCAGGACAACAATGGGTTGTACAATGTGGTGACCGGCTTCATGCGCTGATCATAAGGTTCCTCCACGCTGTGGCGTGTCAGCGCTTCGTTCCTGTTGTCAAATAACAGTCCATGGTGTGGGTGGACGTGTTTTAATTGGTGGACCTTTGGGTTATTTCTCCTCTTGGCACCTGGGAACCACACGGTTGTGAGCTCTCTGCACAGGTGTGTGTGTGGACGGGTGTTTTCTTCTGCTACGTTTCTAGGAGGGCGTCGCTGTGTCCGTGGTGATGCTCCGGTAACTGCTGGAGAGTGTCCTGACCACCTTTAGAACGGCACCGGCCCGGCCCTTCTGCACACCCCGTACCCCTGACCGCTGACCGACTTGTCTACTGTCGGCTTCCTCTCCCTCCATTAGAACTTGGCTCCTCGGGGGCCGACATCACTGCCTGTTCTGTTTGCTCTGTGTCTCCAATGCCTGACACAGAAAAGATCTGTTGAATAAATGACTGAGCTGGAGGAAAGGGCACCTTGAACGCCAAGTGCAACTGGATGTCCAGGCTCTACTGGGACCTTTGGGTAACCCTCACCCGTGTGAGCCTCAGTTTCCCTTCTGTGCAATGAGGGGCTTTGGTCAGGAGTTCCCGGTTCTGGGGTGCTGCCCTCTGTGACTCAAGTCCTGGAGGGAAGTAGCGTGATGAAAGTGCAGCTCCGGGGAGAAGAAGGGATGAGTCAGCTGGGAGCTGGATGGACGTGGGTGGGTGGGAAGGGAGGAGGGAGGCTGGGACAGGGAGGCCAGCAGTGATCCTGGGGACTTATGGACGGGAGGCAAGAGGAGGAGAGGGAGACGAGGCTAGAGAAATCCCAGAGGAGGCAGGACTGGGCAGTTAGCTCTAGGAAAGGGAGAGAGAACAGAAAGATGGCCTGTTTGGAGCCTGTGAGAATGGAGGGACAGGGTACCCTAAGGTCTTAGGTCCCAATGAGCCAGTCGCTTTTCCTCATCAAGATTTATTCTCCTAACCCTGAAGCAAAAGAGAACTCCATGACGCCCCAAACAACCAGTTAAACATGAAATCTCAGATTTATTTGTGAGAATGTTTGCTGTCCACCACACACACACACACACACACACACACACACACACACACACACACATAGCCCTGGGCCCGGGGAAGCAGAGGACAGGCAAAGTGCTGTTTTGCCAAAGCAGAACCAGGAGTCTTGGTGGCCGAGGGGCGAGTGCACAGGCAGGGTGGTCCCCGCAGACCCCTCCAGGCGTCTTGTTCACGTGGGGTCCTCTCCTCTCAGGTGTCTCTCAGCCCTGCAACACACCGAGTCCTCCCTCACCCCTCTCAGCCACCACGCCCTCTCTCCCTACCTCGCCCTCTCTGCCCCGTCTGCCCTCTCTGCCCCATCCACCCAGCCGCACTGCTCTCCAAGCTCACCTGTCATGGCCACAGTCTGGAGCTGGTCACCTGGGTCACAGTCAGGCCCACTGGCCGGGGGTCTCCCCCGTGTCTGCCCACGCCAGGCCACAGCCCAGAGGGCGCTGGCTGCGAGCAGCTTGCCGAGAAAGATGCAGGCCAGGAGGAAAAGGATGGAGGTGGGTGGGAAGGGGATCTCTTCCGGGAGGCTCCTTGGAGAACAAGGAGAACATGTGGGAGGCCTCGGGGTGGCCTCAGAGAAGGATGGGGAGACACCAGGAGCTTCCGGGGCTTCGAGTACCCCCACCCCCACCCCTGGGATGCAGCTCCGTGGGGCTCGGGAAGCCTGGAGTCAGGAGACCCGAGTTCTAGGCCGGGCCTGCCTGCCAAGTGCATTGCAACACATCACCTCCCTCGCTGCACAGTGTCTGCCCTGCGTGATGGGGTATGAGATGTGTGAGCGTGTGGAGGGGCACCCGTGTGCTCCATGGTTATATTAACATGTTTAATACCAGTACATGGACATGAGCCAATCAGACTGATTCTGGTCCCATCAAAGGAGCGGATCTGGGGACCCCAGTTTTGTACTGAAGCACTAAAACTTCACTGTTGCTGGATTGTGGGGATGCAGGGGGCTGACCATTCAGGATTCTTGGAGCCACCGCTATTTACAAACTGTTGTGAAAGAATTTCAACGTTTTAGCGCCTGGCAGTCACGCCAACACACACAGGCCGGCAGCCTGTTTAGACAGAACCATCCCCGGCCCTTCCCGCTCTGACTGCCTTGGACTCCAGTCCTGGGACCCACAGCCGGCCCCATCCCCCTGCCCTCTGCTGGGTGGGGCCTGCGGGATCTTAGGGGAGACCTGTCACTGTACCTGGAGATGCTGTGCTCCACCTGGGCGTCCTCAAAGCTCTGGGACTGCTCGGGGGTCCAGAGCTCACCGCGGTCCTGGCCATCGAGGGGGTCTGTGGAGACAGAGCCGGTGACCTTGGGGAGGACCTCCTGGGTGGGGTGAGGCCTGTGGGGGTCAAGTTGTTAGCCCCCTGAGCCTCCGCTCTCTCGCCTATGAAGTGGGCAGTTAGGAGCCCCCCTCAGTAACAGTGCTGCGGACTCAGTGGAACAGCCTTCGCAGGGCCCACCACCTCCCAGCGCTCAGTAAGTCTCAGGGTCTTTGGGAAGATCACGTGGAATAATGGATGTACTTGCAAGTCCTGAGTGAAGTGCTAAGCCACCAGCCTTGAGTTATTGTTATTATTATTATTATCATTGTTCTGCCACCATCCAGGGAGTCGGCTGGGCCTTAGACCCAGATAAGGCTGAACTTTTGTGTCCTCACCCCCTACTCCTCTTCCCACTTAGAAAGATGGTGAAAATGGGGCTTGGGGTCTGGGCAGACAGTGCCCCTAAGCTCCCTCCTCAGACAAATGCTACCCTGGAACCTCGTTCCCATGAGAAAGCACATGCGGGGGGAGGAGCTGGGAAGAAGAGAGTCAGAAAAGGAATGGTAACCCTGAACTTTCCTTTAGATCTTTCCTTTAGGGCACGCTCACGTTCTCCCTCCCCCCACCCCCCTGCCAGAGGCTTCCCTGGAGGGTATCCCCCAGGCAAAGCTTGGGTGGGGAGGACCTGGGCAAGCCTGGGTGAGGATGCCAGGCAGTTCACAGCCGGAGGCTGGGGCGGGGCTGTCACACACACACACACACACACACACACACACACCCGCACCTTTAACTGCATCTCCCGTGTGCTTCACAGGAGCCCTAGGTCAGCAGGACTTAAAGATGAGGGGTTACAGAGGTGTGCACGCTGCCCAGGGACACGGCCGTTCCTTTCTGCACCTGCTTGTTTTTCTGCACCTGGTTGGGGCTTAATCTATGCTGGTAGGTCCCCTGGGTGGTTGGGTGAGGGAATTCAGGAATCTCCCCCTACTCCTTCAGGACCCCCTACAGTGTTCACTTCCCACCGATGGGCATGGAAGCAGAACCACAGGTGGTGCCCTGTGCGAATTAGAGATGGGTCCCCCTCCTATGGGTGATGCAGGGGGTGGTCTGAACGGGGGAGCCGGGTGGGACTGTGGCACCTGGTGCAGTGAGCAGCCTGCACAACCCCCCACGCTGGCCTCGGTGGGGCTTTCCCAGGGCCCCGGGCCCCAGAGAGGGGTCCTGTGCACAGACACCCACGGCACGAGCCCGGCCTGAGGACCTCCGAGGGGCCGCCCGCTGCCCACTCACCGGCCAGCACCTCCACGAGGACCTTCCTGAGGGTGTCGGCCTCGCCCCCACGGAGGCTCTGGCACTGGTAGAGGCCGGCGTCCTGCGCCTGGAGGTTCCGCAGCGTGACGGTGAGCGTGCCGCCCAGCGCATCGTCCGTGATGGCCGTGCTCCCGTTCCGCATCTTCAGGAAGGACAGCAGCCACGAGCTGTGGGTGCTGACCACCCGCCCGCACGGGCCCTCGGCGTCCAGCTGGCGGCACCAGGCCTTGCGGCGCCCCCAGTGCTTCCGGGAGTCATAGGGGCAGGACACCCGCAGGGACTGGCCTGCCAGGCCCCGGAGCACCGTGGTGTTGAGGCCTCGGGACAGCTCTGGGGAGGAGACATTCCTTCACTCTTCCACTCATTTATCAAGTATTAATTGAACACCTACTATGTGCCGTGAACAAAAGAGACAGAAATCCTGCCCTCACGGGGCTTGGGTTCTTAGAGAAGCTGGAGGAAGGGGGCGCAGTCCAGGCTGTGTTTGTGGGAAACTGGGAGCCATGAAACCCAAGTCCAGGTCTGCCTCTGTCATCTGGACAGAGGAGTCGGATGGGGTGGGGCCCGGTGGGCAGTGAGCAATCGCACAGCCACCCACGGGGCCCTCGGTGGGGCTTTCCCAGGTCCCTGGAAGCCCGAGGGCAGTTCTGCTGAAGTAACGGACCTTCTCGGGGCCTGTTTCCAAAAACACTGGGTCTTAGAGGCCCCTCCAGCTCTTTCTGCACATCTTCTCCCCATCACATGAAACGAGGCTTCGCCTCACCCCACTCCCTCCCAAGAGAGACAGCTGGGGACACCCTCGGGTCTGGGGCTGGTTCCACGGGGAGGGCAGCACCCCGCACTGGCCATGTTGTTCCTGTGCCACTGCCCACGCCGGCTCTGCGCTCTGCTCTTTCTGACCTTTAGCTTCCAGCTTCCCTATTTCTGCGGCTCTGTTCCCCTTTCAGGATGGACTCGTCTCAGAGTTATTTTGGGGGAGACACGAGGCTGCTATTTTGGGGTCCTCCTTGGGGTGGGGGAGATGGGCTCAGAGCACCCATCCACTTCCAGGGCAGGGGCTGCAAGTGAGCCACCCAGAGCCCTCTGCCTCAACTTCCCCTCTCGGCCCTTCTCCCTTCACCCATCTTCAAGCATCTGGGACAGACACTTGAAAGCTAGGATTGGGGGGCTGGTGGCCTGCCTTTTGGAGCCAGAGAGACCTGGTCAGCAGTGGCCCCTCCACACATCTTCCCATTCACCCCTCTGCCTCTAGGCCGGCGCCCCCCTCCTCCACACCCCCCAGCCGATAAACTGCAGGAGCCAGTCTCCATGGGACAGGCTCCTCCCACCCAGGTTTGCCTATTGTTGGGGAGTGAGAGGCACCACTCCCCCAAGGAGGAAAGACTGTTGTGGGCAAGAACCGGGGGTGCCAATCCCCCCAGCTCACAGACAGAAATATTTGCCCCTCCCCCCCCCCCCCCGCCCTTCCCAGGGCGAGGGAGGGAAGGACCTTTTGAGCCTGGGGAAGGGGGCCCCCAAAGGACACGAATTTTCAGCCCCCAGGGTTCTTTTCCTCCCCCCCCTCCCCCCCCCACTTCCTCTGGGGGCTAGTCGTATGCTTAAATGGTTTATAAGTTTTCGGGGCTTTTACCCAGTGCCCCCAAACTTCCCCCCAGCCACTAGCTAGTGCTGGGAGAATGCCACCAAGCTCCTTTCGAGGGGCAAAAACAGGCCCAGAACCCCGCCAGCCTTTCACACCAAAAAAATACAAAAGAGTCTGGGGTTTCTGATATTTCTGATGCCGGGAGGGGGGGGGGGGCGAGCAGGAGGATGTGGGTCGGTGGGAGAGAGGGGACTTGCACCTCCTTCTGCCCAGTGCTCCCCCCCGCCCCCCCTCCCCCCACCACCTGCCAGGTACTCAAGGGAGGGGAAGGAAAGAAGCCCTCTGCGGGGCAGGGAGGGACTCTACCTGTGACCGAGAGCAGGACGAGCAGCCCGAGAGGCCCCATGGCAGCCTGCCCTGGCGGAGGCAGACGCAGAGTGCCTTGTGCAAGATCCCGTCTTTCCCTTGTCTGCAGAAAGGAGAGGGTCTGGCAGTCAGGCGTGTGCTGACTGGCTCCTGGGGGTTGAGCAATAGTCAGGACTGGGGTCTGGCTTTGTGTTTCAGGGAGGGGTGGCGGGTAGGGGAGGAGAGGAGAGGAGGAGCCGCTGCTGCAGACCTCCGAGAGGCCAGCCCCCTCCGTCTATGCCAGCCAGGGTCACCGCATGGCTGGGGCTGGGCAGGGTCCGAGGCTGAGAGCCTCGCCGGGGATCACTGACCTCACAGCCGGGGTCAGGCCCTCCTCCAGGGCCACTGCCTGCATCCTCTGGTTCCAGCCTTGCAAGGGCTGGAGAAGGGTCTCCTCTTGGAAGAAGCCAGGACCCACCCCAGCCCCTCTAGTCCTTCCCTCTGGCTGGCGTCCCCGCAGTGTGGAGCATGCAGAACTCGGGCTGGAGCCAGACTTGTGGCTTTAGGTCACTTCTTACCTCCTGTGTGTGCAGTCACAGCCTCTCTGTCTCCGTTCCTGTACCTGTGAAATGAGAATAATAACCGCGTACAGGGTTACTGGGAGCATCACATGGACTTCCACAGGCAAAGTGCTTCAGAACAGGGCCTGACACACAACAAACATGCAGCACAATTAACTAGTACTGTTATCCTAGTTAGCAGGACACACAGCTAACACTCAGCACAATTAACTAGTACCATTATCCTAGTTAGTAGGACACACAGCAAGCACTCAACACAATTAACTAGTGCCATTATCCTAGTTAGCAGGACACACAGCAAGCACTCAGCACAATTAACTAGTACCATTATCCTAGTTAGCAGGATACACAGCAAGCACTCAGCACAATTAACTAGCATCATTATTCTAGATGTCAGGGGAAGAAACAACGGGCTGTCTTCGAGAGGGAGAGTTTTCTCTGCCACCTGGACTCTCCTGCCCAAGTTTGGCCTCCTTAGCACAGCGGCGCCTCCTGGGGGCACATGCTCACATGACCAGTATTTTGTGCACACACACACCTTGAACTCCCCACCATCCTATGGGGGAAGACAGGACATGACATTTTCTGGAGATCTGGGTGTGAGGTGTGCTTTTTCCATGGGTTCGGGTCCTATGAAGGGTGATCCAGGCGAGATGGCCGTGTGAGTCAGGACGGGGTGGGGGAGGCAAAGCAACTCTCAGCGGCAGGAAGCTGAGTCGTGCTGGCGCAGGTGCAAGAGAGGCTGGGAGCCCAGTGCTGCCCTCCATCCTCAGGGTCTACTTTGGTTTCCTGCAAGCACTCTGATTTGTTCTTTCATTCATCGATTTGCCCATATTTACTGTGCATATAGCATATGGACAGGGAATGTGTGTGGAGATGGGTAGTTAATGGTGCACATAAGGTAGTCCTTCACTTAGACAGCCAACCACCCAGCCTTGACCTAAGGGCCTAGGGGATGAGGGCCTGAGGTCACCTGAAGATCACTGTATAAGGCCCTTCAGCATTATTGGCATATAACTTAATACACAAAAATTCACCACATTGGGGTGTCCAGTTCTATGAATTCTGACAACCTCATACATCTATATATCAACCCCCATAATCAGAATGTAGAACGTGTTTGTCAGCCAAAAAACATTCCCTCGTGCCCCTTCAGCCAATTCCTTCCTCTCCAATCCAGGCCTGGCAGCTACTGATCTAACTTCTGTCTCTAGAGCATCCTGCCCCTTCTAGAACGTCACACACCCACACAAAATGACACCACATGTCGCCTTTGAGTCTGGCTTTTTTCACTTATTGTGATGCATTCAACATGCATGAAGTCGCACTTCTCAGGAGTTTATTCATTTTGTTGTTGAATAACATCTCACTGTGTGGCTGACCCACAGGTGCTTTATCTATTCACCAGCTGATGAACATTTGAATTGTTTCCAGTTTGGGGCAACTGTGAATAAAGCCACCAGACACATTTATGTACATACTAGAGGCCCAGTGCATGAAATTCATGCACAGGTAGGGTCCCTGGGCCTGGCCGGCAATCAGGGCTGATAGGGGCCTTCCAGCTGCTGACCAGGGCCTTCCTTCCCCTGGCTGCTGGCTGGGACCTTCCTTCATTCCACACCGCCCCCTGGTAGTCAGCACATGTCGTAGCGAACTGTTGAACTCCCGGTCGGTCGAACTTCTGAGGGGACAATTTGCATATTAGCCTTTTATTATATAGGATATTTAATGTGGACATTTGTTTTCATTTCCCTTGGATAAAATCCTAGCAGTCGGAGTGCTAGGTCATGTGTTGAGTGTGTGTTTAACTTTATGGAAGCATTGCACTATTTTTGCAAAGTGGTTGCACCATTTTTGCATCCTGGTCAAGACTTGACATTGTCAGGTTGCTTTTTAAGTCATTTTAATAGGTTTACGGTGATAGCTCATCATGGTTTAGTCTGTATTTTCCTAATGCCTAATGATGTTGAACATCTTTCTTTGGCAAAGTTTTAGTTCAAATCTAATGTCCATTTTTAGTGATCATTATTATTAAGTTGTGAGAATTCTTTATATATTCTGTATATAAGTCCTTTATCAGATTTGTGATTTGCCAATATTTTTCCAGCCTTTAGCATGTTGGATCACTTCCAAAGGGTAGAAAACTTAATGTTGATAAAGTCCAATTTATTGATTTTTTTGTTTAGAATTTGTGCTTTTTGTGTCCTACTAAGAAAATTTTGCCTACCTGAAAGTCACATTTTCTCCTGTTTCCTGTTAGAAGTTATAGTTTTAGGTTTTATATTTTGGTCTGTGATCCATTTCAAGTTAATTTTGCACGTGGTATAAAATATGATCGGGGGGGGGGGTTGTTTGTTTTTGTTTATTTGCTTGTTGCCTATAGATGTCCAATTTACCAGCGTCATTTGTTGAGAAGGCTATCCTTTCTCCCTTGAATTGCCTTAGTATCTTTGTCACAAATCGACTGGTGTGTAGGTCTATTTCCTGATTATCCATTCTGTTCCATTGATCTAAGTGTCTATCTTTTCACCAATATATCACCATCTGGACTACTCACTGTAGTTTTATGACAAATCTTTAAATCATGTGGTGTGGCTAACCCAACTACATTGTTCTTTTTCAAAATGGTTTTGAATGTCCTATACATTGCCTTGCCATGTAAACAGAACCAGCTTGTCAATTTCTTTCTCACACCTCCCTCCCCACTCCTACACACACACCAAAAAGAGAGCCTGCTGGAATTTTGCTTGGGAGTATTGGGTCTGCAGCACAGTTTTGGGGGAGGGGGAGACTAGACATCTTGACACCAGTGAGTCTTCCAATCCATGCACACAGCTTAGCTCTTCAGGTATTCATTTATTCTCTGCTTTCTCTCACCAATGTTCTATAGTTTTAAGCATACAAATCTTGCACATATTTTGTTAAATTTCTACCTAAGTATTTCATGACTTTGCTGTTATTTTAAATGTTTCTAGCTTCCTACATCTTAGTCAGAAGCAGAACTCAAAACTCCCATAAATCTTGCCCAGGCTGGTGTGGCTCAGTTGGTTGGAGAATTGTTCTGTACACCAAAAGGTATGGTCAGGGAACATACCTAGGTTGTGGGTTTGATCTCCAGTCAGAGCACATACGAGAAGCAACTGATCAATCTTTCTCTTGCTTCAATATTTCACTTGCTTTGATCTCTCTCTCTCTCCCTCTCTCTCTCTCTCTCTCTCTCTCTCTCTCTCTCTCTCTCTCTCCCTCCCTCTCTCCCTCCCTCCCTCCTGTCTCTAAACCAATTTAAAAAATATATTCTCAGATGAGGATTTTTTTTAAGTCCCATGAATCTTCATTTTACTTTCTGGCCCATTTATGCTCCATTTTGACTCCTTCTCACTTCCTTTCTACCTGAAGAAAGGGTTCTTTTTCTTTCTTTAAACCTTATATCAAAGGGCAGGCACCAAGAAATCCTTACTAATTCTTCTCAGCACATGCATATCACATGTCCTCATCTTTTAGCTTGCACTAATGTGTGGTTCAAGTTCCTGTTCTGCCGCGGCTGACCAGCAGACCCTGAGAGATGGATGAACAGATAGCTCTGACACGCGTTTCTGTGAAGAGAGGGTAAAGGAAAAAGCAGTCCTGTTCATCTGCGTTCTTAGGCTTTTATTGTCACAACAGCTTCGACTAAAATTAACCTCTAGATACAATTAGCAGGGTAAGTATCCTTGAGAAAGTATATGCTTCTACAAGGTTGGGTCTTTAAAGACTAAACATAGAGATTCCAGCAAAACACCCTGGGGGCTCGGACTTGTTTGGAAAAGTCAAGGCAGGGGCTGCCGCCTACGACAAGGTCCCCTCAGAGGCCCCTGACCTTTCGGAGAATCCTCCTTACAGACATTCCAACCAAGTCCCGTGCTTCCCCACACTGTTCCTCATATCTGAGCATGAGAATATTTGTGCACCACCCCATCCCAAGCAAGGGTCCCTCCTTTCTCTTTGCTAAATCTGAGTTCCAAGATACCTGCCACCTCTTCCCCTCGGTCATTATATCTGAACGTCATCATTCACCAATGCATGCATTTAACCGCCGTGAGTGTGCCAGTCATGGTACTAAGGAACTCTCTCTCTTGCAGACCCAGTATTCCCAGATATGATGGTGACCATTGCGGAAGCCTCAGAACCAGGAGTTCAACTGCACACATGAAGTGGTCCTCATGTCTAACATGTCTAACTGGCTGAAACTTCACAGCTGCCTTTTCAGAATGCTTGGAGATTGCCTGGTCAACCCCGATGACAGCTGTCCCAAATTAATTGTCACCCTCCTAAGCACACACTTCTATCCACACCCCTCCTTCGTCCCTAAGAATGAATCAAGTCCGTCATAGGTGAGCGTCCTCACCCTCTTTCAGGTCCTCCATTATCCTCTCACCCCCAATCTAGCCAAACTCAGCAGCTGGAGAAGAACCACAGTCTGGTCAGGACCATGGCCAGCGCCCAGCCTGCATGGGCCTCAGGAAAGGTGCCGCTGGAACCGCTGGCCTGGGACCACTCAAACTATCAGGGCAGCCGTCAGCCCAACCTGGGAAAACCCCTCCAGCCCTGCTAAGAAGTGGGCTCGAGAGAGTAATTGGTGGTGTCCACCCAGCCTTGGCCACCAACCTCAGATAGCAGAGCCCACAGATGTCATTTTCTGATGAGCAGCCCTTTAAGACTTTCCCAGTTCCCTCTTCGGTCTTGTCTTGATTTACCTTGATCACACCTTCCTGGATCCAAATCCCTGCCTTCAAGCCCCAACTTCGCTCTTACCTCGAACCCCTTGCAGACTTGACCTTCTCTCACCCCCTCTCTGTATTTGTACCATCAGTGTCTGGCACTTCCAGTTGAGGCGACTCCTCATTCTAATTGAGGACCTCAGCTCTTGTCCAAGGCCAATGAATCCTCTTTTCAGGGCCGGGCATCTCTGAGGAGGTGAGTGGTAGAGGCAGGGACCCAGGCACTGAACCCGGTACAAGGCATCACAGGCACCATAGGGCTGGACACAGCGTAGGGCCTCTCACCTGCTGCCTGCTTGGGTCAGGACCGGTCCAGATTCTGGCTGGAGAAAATGTCTAACCCGGGGTCACCGTGTGGGGCCTGGAAGGCTGAGTGGGACAGAAACTGGAGCTACAGAGTAGGGGTTAGGCACCCAGGCTTTGGGTTATTCTGCTGTTCACTAGCTAGGTGGCCTTGGGCAAGTTTCCTAACTCTCAGTCTCTGGGTATGTAAACTGAGGGCACATTGTTAAGTGCTCGGAAAAGTAGCTGATATTACTTTCTTTCTTCTTAATATATTTTTTTTCCAAAAATCTATCTTCCTTCTACCTATCTTCATCCCCAAATTTCATTTCCTTTTCCAAGATGACCTCTCTCTCTCTCTCTCTCTCTCTCTCTCTCTCTCTCTCTCTCGTCCCTAGGAACTTGCTTTCTCACCTACAGCCTCTCTCGTCCTCTTCAACAACACCCCCCAGCACCTTTCCCCCATATTCACAGGGCACAGTCTCACCTGCTCTGAAGACCCCTCACCTGTCTCAGAGTCTCCTTCCATTGCTGCACTTTCATTGCCAGGTACCATGTTTTGCTATTCATGCTCTTCACCTGCTCCTTTGAGTCTGACCCCTAGAAGTTACCCATGGCCTCCTTCCAGCCCTCCTCTCCTTGGCTTTCCTGCTGCCTGGGACATTCTTGACACTGTGCTCGTCATCCTCAGCTCCTGTCCTACCCCCGACCCATGCTCTGCCTGCTCAGTCCTGCTCTGCCCCCCGGAGACTCTCCTCTGGACCCCATGACCCAGGCTCCCAGCCCATTGGCTTACTGCTCGGTCTAAGCAGAGGGGGAGACTGGCGAGTTCAGACAGGGCTGCTCCTCTGGAGCCACAGCTCCTGCAGGTGCCCCTTTTCCACAGCTTCAGCGACACTGTTCTCTCCCTGTTCTTCCAGGTCAGGGTGTTAGCAGCTCCCTGTCTTTAGGCATCACCACCCCCTGCTGGCTCTCTGTCCTTCCCATGCTCTGTAAAGACCCGGTCAAAACTAATGGGCACTTGGACCCTTCTGTGTGTGCACCTGCTCCCGGAAGGGGACCTGGCCTCCCATAGCCTCTCCTTTTCGGTATTTATTCTACTTTTCTAGAGGAACGGACAGTCCGGAGCACTCTTCTGAGGGGCACATTCACTTCTTCCACACATATTTGCCAAACACTCACCATGCCCAGGCACCACGCAGGGTCCTGGAGAGGTCAGTAAACAGGAGAGGCACTTCCTCTTGTCATTGGCCCTGGCAGCGGTGCTGTGATTGTAAATCTGTAGCAGCTGGATTCTCGGAAGTCAATACCGTGGATTTTAGGAAGTAAAGTGAAGCCCTCAAATGCATCGTCAGAGAGTCTGGCACATACCTGGCCACCTTGGCCAAAAAGGCACATTCGGGCATCTAGTCTGAGCATGAGCTGAGAAGTCAGGATGCCCACCAGGGTGGAACTGGGGCCCCTGGCTTTGACCCCAGAGGTTGCATCCTGAAGATTGTTCTTGCCATGGCTGGGAGCACAGTGTCTTAAAAATGAAAGAGGGTCGTCAGAGAATCGCAGCCTTTCTGAAGAGAAAGAAAACAAGTTTCTCCGGGGAGAGGCTGGTTCCCCCACCAGCACCATGTGGACCCCACATGGTGGCACTGTTTCCCCACAATGCCCGTGCCTGAGTGATGTCACCAGTTCCTTCCTGGCACCCCATCCACCAGGAAGTGAATCCTAAGGCCAATGTGCGTCAGGGCCGCCCTTCTGAACAGCCTCTGACCACAAAACCCTTTTAAAATTAAGTTTCCGAGACGTCAGCAGGAGTGCGGGGGTCATCACTTCTGCCCGGATTGGAGTAGAAAGCAAGGCCATGGTCATGCAGCAGAACCACCTGTAGCCAGTCTCCTGCCCCACATCGCCAGCCCGTCCCCACACACGCAAACATCGCAACTCCTGAAAGACAAGACTATGATATCAGGCATTAGAGAGGCAGAGGACCCACACTTTCTCCAGCCTCAGGCCCAGCGTGTTGATCTCTACATTTTTGGCCCGAGGGGACAAGACTTCAGTGGGTGGGCAAAGGATTGATGAGCCAGGAAAATTGGCTCAAGGAGATGTGAGGAGATAGCTACCAGATGTTGACAGCAAGATACATGGGGACTTTGAAAATGTGCCCATCCATCAGCTTTGTCAAATCTAAATATTTTGCTGTATTTGAAAATGAAGAAAAGAAAAAGAGGAAAAAATAGTTCAGATGGGGGGTGGGGGGGAGGAGCTTGTTATCTCTTACATTCTGTTAGATGGAAGTTTACTAGTAAAGCATACTTATGTAACAGCAAAATGTATATATAATGCCATGTGTTAGTTTTCTTCTGTTGGTCCTTCTATGTTACATAAATCTCTAAGTGATAGAAACCTAGTGTTTTTATATGCATTTGGGGGGGGGGGCGGGCATTTGAAGTGCTTAAATTCATATATAGAGCTAGATTTTTTTGTGATTATTTTTTTTTAAAATAGTTTATTGATTTTTAGAGAGAGAGGAAGGGAGAGGGAGAGTAAGAGAGAAACATCAATGCGAGAGAAGAACATCAATTGGCTGCCACCTGCATGTCCTTACCAGAGATCAAGTCTGCCACCTCTGCTCGTGCCCTGACCAGGAATCCAACTGGCAACCTTTTGGTGCATGGGACAATGCCCAACCAACTGAGCCACACTGGTCACGGCTCTGTGATTATTATTACGGATTCTCAAAATTAGAAAATGTTAGGTTATCTATCTATGAATACCATATATATATGTATATAAAAGCCTAACCAACCGTCCAACCGTTCAACCATCCAACCAGTAGCTATGACATCCACTGACCACCAAGGGGCAGACACTCAACACAGGAGCTGCTGAGCTGCAGTGACTTGGCAGCTGTGGTTCTCGGGTGACACACCCGGAACCAGAGAGGAGAGAGCCCAATTCTGGGGGGTGTCACCCTGTCGCAATCTGGGACCCCTCAGGGAATGTCGGAGAGCTAGTTTCAGCCCAATCCCTGCAGGCCAGGCTGAGGGACCCCACCTGTATACACTAATCCATGCACCAGGCCTCTAGTTTAAATAAAACATTGCAGACATATCTGAAGCCCCTTACCAGTATACCAGGTATGAATGTATTTGGTTGAGATTTGCATTTCTTTGAACACTAGTGAAGTTAAACATTACTTATATGCCATTGGTTTTTAAATTTTCTTGTTTGTGAATTTCTTACCTATAACTTGCCAATTAAAAATGGTTTGGCCTTTTAATGATTAATAAATTCTGGCTACTAACCCTTTACCAGTTATATGCATTGCCAATGCCATCTCTTTGTGCCTCATCCTTCCTTTTATTCCTGGTGTCTTCCTTTGTACTCAAGCTTTTCATATGAACCTAGTCAAGTATCTTACATTCCCACCCCCCACCCCTTTATAGTGATGTCTTGCTGAAGAAGTCTTCCTGCATCCTGAAGTCATAAAAACTCTTATATTTTTGTCTAAGCATTTTATTGTTTGGCGAATGACATTTGGGTTTAGAATTGGTCTTTGTGTAAGCCATAGGGAGGAATCTCATGTTCTTTTCCTATCTCATGTAGATAGATAGTCTCGCCCTCCCCCTGGGGCAGGGGAGCAGGAGAAACCCAAGCTCTCTTAATCTGAGGCCACTGGTTCATTGGGAATCTCTCCTCTTGACTCCCAGCTGAGTCAACCACACCCCTCCATCCCCTCTTGGCTCCTGGAAGCACCTATCAGAAAAAGCTATGATGCCCCCTCCCCTCCCAGCACCTTTAACATTCCTCCAGCTGTAGCCATGATTACTTTGTATTGTCATTTTTTTCATCTATCTACTGTGTACACGTGTGTGAACACGCACACACTGCAGTGAATTCTTACGGGACCAGAGACCTAGAAGCATTGTGGTTAAAACTTCAGGATTTACCATTGACTAGCTGGGTGACTTTGGGAAGTTACCTAATCTCTCTGTGTCTCAACTTCTCCATCTGTAAAATGAGGGGAAGTACTGATCTAAGAGGGATGTTTAAGCCGCTAACCCATGCGGAGGGGTGCGGCCCATAAGAAGCACTTCATAAGTGCTGGCTTACCAGAGTGATTCTCTGTATCCCCGATCCTGAGCAGTGTCTGGCAGTTGGCAGGCACCCATGAGAACTTGTCCAGTGAATATAATTATAGGAGCTCTAGTCTGAGCACACCCTTTGGGTTTTGTTCATTTGTGAGGAACATGACCCCTGGATGGCTACTGAGGCTACGGCCAGAGCAATGCCAGCAAGAAGCCCACATCGGGGAGATGGTGGTGAAGGGGGGCTTCCTCATGGGTTTGTAGACTGCAATACAGACCCAGACAGAGCGCTACCAGAACCCGGAACTATGAAGGAGCAGAGGTCAATGAGGTGTAATTAATGCCAATGACCTTGTCAACGCCCGGTCAGGCAGGTGGGAGGTCGGGTACAGCAATGGCCTGCCTCCCGCAGTCAGACCTGGTTGCAGGAGGAGGACTCGGTGGGAAGAGCAACATTAAGTACAGGGGAGCCAAGGTGATGCTCAGAGTATTTGCGCCCGCCATGCTCCCCGCCTCCCTCACCCCTGTGCTTGGCCCTTCAGGTCTGCGTGATCACACTCCCCTGGAGCCTCAGACTGGGGACAGACCGTGTCCTCCAGGCCGGGAACCTGGGAGAAGGTGATGTCAGCAGGGATGTCACAAGCAACAGTCATCCAAGAACAGACCTCATCCTCCCACACCAGCCTGTGGACCTCAAGCCTCCACCCTTCTCTCCCTCCCTTTCTGGTCCTCAGGTTCCATCCTGTGGGCAAGGCTGAGGTCCCATCATGACTGAAGGCGAGCAAGGTACTGATGGAAAAGTCCCAAACCAGCCACCTGAGCAGGAGGCAGCGAACTCCCAGTCCTGGGAGAGACGGGAGCAGAGACCGCCTGACACTGGAATCTCACAGAGGGGTCTGGGGTCCCCGTTGGCTGTTGGATTCGATGACCTTTAATGTCACTCTTGAGAAGTGATGAATCTGCGATTCCAAGTCATCCTCCCCCTAATGTGGCAGGACACACCCTTTCTGCCCACACAGGGCCTGGGGTTCCGGGGCTCAGGGTCCCCCCTCAGGGCCTGTCTCCAGAGGGCCCTGTGGGCGTGGACTTCGGGGAAGCAGGCACCTCGCTCACCGCTCTGTTTGCCTGAGACGCAGTGGGCGGAGGGAAGGCAGAGGAGCCCCGGGCAATTCTGATGAAGCTGTGTGGGCCCTGCCAGAGGATGGATTAGAATCAGGAGGCCAAGAAGGAGGAGAGGAGCTGGGGTGGCAGATAGAACTTTCCAGCCGGGCCTTGAGGCCCTGAGGGGACAGTTAAGGGAGGGGCTCTCACGGGGACAGTCACCAGCAGAGGAACTTTCCTAACCGTTAGGATTTCACAGCCAGGTCAGGAAGGAAGTGAGACCAGAGAGGGGGGTGAGGATTGGGTTACTCAGAAGCACTGGGTCCCAGGCCCTCTCCAGTCAGAGGGGAGTGGGCAGGTATCCAGAAACCCCTTGGTCCCCATCTGCCCCGCAGCCCTCAGACTCAAAGCTTCTCTCCTCTGGGTGATAAGGCTTTTCTTCCTTTGTTCACCTTCCTCATCTCCTCCGCAGGAAGGATGGATCTTGATGGTTTGGGACCATCTCGGCCACAAGAAGTCACCCGTCCCTGGGAGAGCAGCCCTGTGCCTCCCACAGGTGCTTACTGTGAAGTGACTTCTGCCTTCTGACCCTGGGCTCCTCCTGGGCAGCCGGCTGGGGCGCAGGGCTCAGTTTTTAGTGATGCTGGCATATTCCACAGTCAGAAATGGGTCAGGTGTGGGCCTCAGGCCGGGGCGGGTGTTGATGTAGATGGGGTCCTCGAGGCTGAAGGGGTCCAGGTGGGTAAATGAGGCATAGTGGATGTCCCCAGTGTCCTTGCCAGAGCCTAGCTGCTTGTCGGAGCCCTGGGAATCAAAGGCAGACAGATGTCCGCTGTATGGATCACAGCTGGGAGCGGTCAGGGGCCCCCGGGTGTCCAGAGCTGTGCGGAGGATAGGGACAGGGATAAGGTATGGGACAGGGTGTGGGTCCTGCAGGAACTCTGGGGATGGCAGAAGGCAGCAGTGCACCGTCACTGAACATGATTAGAATGAGGAAGGTGAAGAACCAAGATGCCGGTGTAGGTAAGCATGGTACTCGCAGCCTCCCACAACCACATCACAATTATAACTAAAATACAGAGCGACCATCATTCAGAACCGCCAGAAAGCTGGGTGTTGGAAGTCCTACAATTAGAGAAGTAAAGAAGAAAGTACACTGAGACTGGTAGGAGGGGCGGAGGTGTGGAACAGGCTGGTTCAACAGACACGTGTAGCGTGTTTTTAATCGGGAGGGATATCTTGGCTGTGGAGGCCTCTTGTGAGAAGCCTCACACCAGACCCTTCAGCTCAGGTTTCCAGTGCCGGGAGGGGAAGTCTCCTGAACTTTGAGCTATAAAAACCAGTGGGGATTGTGGCTGAGTGACACGGAGGCTGCTGGAGTTCCTCTTAAAGGGCCAGTGCATGAACTTACTTGGATTTGCTCCCTCTGTGCTCCAGTGCTCGGGTAATGGCTTAGGGGGATCCAGGGACATACAGAGAGGAACTGGATTGTCTGGCATTGGAGCAAGAACTCGGGGGTAGCTTTCTCCCAGATAGGGGTGCTCACAAGGTTCATTGTTCCTATGCTGAGACCTCCACGGTCACAGAGCTGACTAGCAACTGCATCTCAGTCTCCATAAACCTGGTTTACACTGTTTGCTCCACCCTGGTGATTCCCTGAGACCCTGCCTCATCCAATTTGCCACCCTACTCAAGCTGTTTGCAGCTCCTTTTCCATATGATTGGCCTGTCCTGGCTCAGGCTTTCCTAAAATCTCTCAAACAATCAGCAGTTCGTGTCAGCATGCCTCATATTTATCAATAAGAGGCCCAAGACCAGGCACTAGCAGCAGCCTGTCTTGCTTCACAGCTTGGCCTCTCCTGGCTACTTCCAAGCCCAACACAAGTAGCAGCTATCTGCAGATCACTCTGTAGTTCCTGGGGGCAGTGGGTGGGGGGGAAGGCAAGCAGTGGCTGACTTTGCACCTCCTGAGGCCCCAGAGCCAGTGTACCCAGTGGACATTTTCATACCACAACAGATTACAACTCTACACACCCACGAGTGACACACTAAGGGGCAAACTCAGTGAACACCAAAGCCCCACTGAAGCAAGTCCTGCTCCATAGGGGTATCTCCTGCACAGCAGCTCTTCTGCTGTAGTCACAGCGGGTCTTTGCAGCCAATTGGCCTGGAAGTCAATTCCTCTCAGCGATGCCAATAGCAATCAAAGCTCAACTACAACAAGACTATGCACACAGCCCACACAGGGCTGCACCTAGAGTGCCTAGCTCAGATGACTGGGGAGGCTGAGCCACTGGGCCCTACAGGACACCTACTACACAAGGCCACGCTACCAATTCCAAGAGACATAGTAGCTCTACCTAATACATAGGACAAACACAGAGAAGCTGCCAAAATGCAGAAACAAAGAAACATGTCACAAATAAAAGAACAAAAGAAATCTCCAGAAACAAACACTAAATGAAATGGAATCAAACAAACTACTAGATACAGAGTTCAAAACAATGATCTTAATGAGAGCTTCAAGAAACTTGATAATTTCAAGAATCTAAATGAGAATTTCAAGAACCTTAGTGAGAACATAAAAAAAAAAAAAAAAACATGAAAAAGAACCAGTCAGAAATTAAGCCTACACTAACTGAAATAAATAATAATTTACAGGGATTCAAAAATAGAGTAGAGGACACTGAGAATCAAATCAGTGACTTGGAATATCAGGAAGCAAGAAATACCCAGTCAGAAGAGCAAAAAGAAAAAAGAACCCAAAAATATGAAGATAGTGTAAGGAGCCTTTGGGACAACTTCAGCATACCAACATTCTCATTATGGTGGGTGCCAGAAGGAGAAGAGAGAGAGCAAGATACTGAAAAACTGTCTGAAGAAATAATGACAAAAAACTTCCTCTATCTGGTGAAATAAATAGTCTTGCAAGTCCAGGAAGTGCCGAGAGTCCCAAACAAGAGGAACCCAAAAAGCGGCCCACACCAAGATACATCATAATTAAAAGGTAAAGATTAAAGACAAAGAGAGAATTCTAAAAGCAGATAGTTACCTACAAGGGAGTGCCCATATGACTGTCAGCTTATTTCTCAACAGAAACTTTGCAGACAAGAAAAATTCAAAGTGATGAATAGTAAGGACTTACAACCAAGATTACTCTACCCAGCAAAGCTGTCATTTAGAATTGAGGGTCAGATAAAGAGCTTCACAGACAAGAAAAAGCTAAAGGAATTCATCACCAACAAACTAGTATTACATGAAATGTGAATGGGTATTCTTTAAGAAGAGGAGGAGGAGGAAGAAGAAGAAGAAATATGAACAAAAATGGCAATAACTACATACCTGTCAACAACTGAATCTAAAAATCAAAAGAAACAAGTAGTCTAATGAACAAAATAACTGAGGAATAAGATAGACCAGAGCCATGAAACATGGGATAGTCTGACAAATCTCAG
Organism: Myotis lucifugus; assembly: GCF_000147115.1. Taxonomy (NCBI): domain Eukaryota; kingdom Metazoa; phylum Chordata; class Mammalia; order Chiroptera; family Vespertilionidae; genus Myotis; species Myotis lucifugus. Next base: position 282,788 of record NW_005871762.1, on the reverse strand, counting down.
AGGGAGGAGGGGTGGGGTGGGGAGAGATTAACCAAAAATTTTTTTTTAATATATATTTTATTGATTTTTTACAGAGAGGAAGGGAGAGAGATAGAGAGTTAGAAACATCGATGAGAGAGAAACATCAATCAGCCGCCTCCTGCACATCTCCTACTGGGGATGTGCCCGAAACCCAGGTACATGCCCTCGTCCGGAATCGAACCTGGGACCCTTCAGTCCGCAGGTCGACACTCTCTCCACTGAGCCAAACCGGTTTCAGCTGATTAACCAAAAAATTTACATGCAGATGTGATTCACCTATGGACACAGACAATAGGGTGGCAAAGGCCTGGGGCAGGGTGGGAACAGGTGGAAGAGGGCAATGGGTGAAAAAAGGGGGACATCTGTAGTACTCTCAACAATATAGATATAAAAGAAACGAAAAAAGAAAAGAATAAGGAAGGCTACACAGAGTACAGTCCAGTCAGAGGGCCAGCAGCACCATCTCAGTCTCCACCCAGATCTATTAACCCAAAGTCTCCGGGGGGTGGGACCCAGAGTGGCTGAGCCACTGGCCATCATGATCCAGCAGATAAGTTGGCATTAAAAGCTGTCTCCCACAGAGGGGAGCTTGGTCAGTCAGCTTCTCCCTCCCTCTCTGAGGAGTTTGAATTGGGAAATTTGGGGAAAGAACATGCATAGACAAGGCATTAGGGGCATGATCAGTCACAAGTGAGTCCAGAAACTGTAAGTAAACAGAAGCCAGGAAGTTGGAAGAAGAAGAAAAAAGAGGAAAGGGAGGGGGAGGAGGAGGAGGAGAAGGAGAAGGAGGAGGAGAAGTAGGAGAAGGAGAAGGAGTGGCAGCAGCTCAGCCGGTGTGGCTCAGTGGTTGAACGTCAACCCATGAACCAAGAGGTCACCATTTCTATTCCTGGTCAGGGCACATGTCCGGGTTGTGGGCTCGATCCCCAGTAGAGGGCATGCAGGAGGCAGCCGATAGATGTTTTTCTCTGGTCGATGTTTCTATCTCTCTATCCTTCTCCCTTCCTCTCTCTCTAAGATCAATAAAAATTAAAAAAGAACAATAATGAAAACAAAGATACCCAGGAAAGCTGAGAGTCCCTCTGACGTGCGGGGGGATCCGTCCGATGCACAGTCTCATCCTCATGGGTGGAAATGCCATGGATGTGATGGGCTTTGCCCTCACCTGTGAAAAAATAGGTTTAAAGGAGAGACCTCTCTCTACCTCTCTCCTGGCAATTCGGGTGATGCTGGAGGACCTGGCTGGGTAGAAGGGACCCTGCCTGACGGGGGAGAGGCTGGGCTTGGCTGGGAAGTGCCATCCTGCGGGAGGTCCGCCAGCACAGATCAGTGCCAGAAAGCAGACGTTAGTGCTAAACTAGGGAGCAAGTCCGATTGGCTGTCTGCGTCTAATTTGCATCAAGCCAGTAAACTTGATCAATTCTAGGTCCACAGACACATCACTGGGTATGTGGTTACTAAACACAGCGCGAATGTGCTGAACAAACCAACAAAAAACAAGGTAGGAATCATCAAAGGGCACGGGGACAATCTTCTTGCACAAAATGCTGTAGATTTTACACGTGCTCAATGCTGAAACTTGGAACTTGGAGATTAAAAAGCGCTCCAAGTGCTTTTAGGAAGGCGATGTTTAAATGTGATAGCAACGATGAAAAACACAATGCCACAAACCAGAAAGGCCTTCAGATCAATTTGTTTTAAAATCCTGAACTACAAAATGATGATAAAATATCTGGTCTCAAATGGACACTAGAATACCCAGCGGTAGGCAAGTTGGCGCTGGCTTCTCAGCCTGTTTCCTCGTTGGTAACGGGGCATGAGCCTGTCTCCCGGCTTGTGGGCACCTCACATGGGCGAGCACTGGGCGGTGTGCTCAGCCCCAGCGGGTTTACCTGCCCTGGCTCGTCGCCGTTGCCAGAAGTACAGGATCACCAGGAGGGCCAGCACCAGCAGCAGCAGGAGCACCACCATCACGCTGAGGATGACATTCCCGTGGCCTGAGGGGCTTGGGAACAAGGACCAGCCAGGTGAGGCGAGAAGGCGCCAGGCTTCTGCGGGGAACTCATCCCTCCCCAAGCCCATGGTCTGGACGCTCCTGCTGAGCTGGCCAGGAGACAGCCCCAGGCCAAGGTCTCTGCCTATCCAGCCTCTGGGCGTGTTTCCTTCCCCCTCTGTAAGCAAGAATGCTGACCATGTCTCCAGGTTTGCTCTGACTGCGTGCTGTCCCCTATCTGGCCTTCGGGGCCCCTGTTTTGGGATCTGTTCTCACCTCTCCAGCATCTTCCCTCAACTGCTCTTGGTCCCAGGCCCTCACCCTCAGCCCTTGGCTGAGAGATGCAGTCAGCTCTCGGAGAACACTGGTGTCCTTTGACAAAGAGCTCTGTACACAATAAATGCATTCTCATAGGCCCTGTCTTCAGTCAAAGGAAGAAAAGGTAGACTTTCTCACAACACAGCAGGCTCCTAGTGCCTGGTGTGTCAGGTGTCGTGGGGCGAGGCCACAGCTCTGGGGACACCGACTACTCAGCTACACTGACCAGCACCCTTAGTGTCTGGTGCAATGCGTTGGAGAAGAAACTGGAGTTTGCAGGGGCTCAGGATTTGCATAACAGAGGGTGGAGAGAGGGTGGGCAGACAGAGGTGGGAAGAAAACCAGCCCTCAGGCCAGTCGCAGGGGTGGGGGTGGGGGTGGGAGCGGTGGGCAGGGGGGGCCTGGGAACCATGTGGCAGAGGTAGAGGAGTCAGGCCATGGGCTGTGGTCACTGCCATGAGCCTTTGCCTGGACCCTGTGGCTCCCCTGAAAGGAGGAGATGGGCTGGAGCAGGGAAAAGGGAAAAGGAGCAGGCCTGGCACTGGGTCCTTTGTGATCCCGGAGGCTAACTTGCCAATGTCTGGAGACATTTTCGGTTGCCTGGGTACCTGGTACAGTGGGTACCTGGGGGAGGTGTGTGCTATTACTGGCTAGTGGGTAGAGGCCAGGGATGCACACAACAGCCCCTCCCAACAAAGAATTGTCTGGCCCAAATGTCAATAGTGGCAAAGGCAGCAAACCCTGTCGTACGGTGGGAAAGTTACTGACTCCATTTTGCAGATGAGAAAACTGAGGCTCGAAGAGGTAAAGTGACCTGAAAAGGGCCCCATTTCATCCCCCTGAGAACCAGGTGTCCATGGGAACGTGTAGTTGGAGGTATCTGGCACGGCTGGCAATGGATGGGAGGCAACGGAGGTGTAAGAGGACAGGGAGGGGGGACAGTACCTGTCAATGACAGGGCTGATGGCTGAGGTCCCGGCTGTGGTCCCGGTGGTCCCGGTGGTCCTGGTGGTCTTGGTGGTCGTGGTGGTGGGCGGGGTTGGAGCTGTGAGAGACGACAGTGAGGGGAGCACTCCTCTCTGTTTGCCCCACACTCCAAGGCTCGGCCTTCCAGCCCCAGCCCTGGGCGGGAGAAGCCCACACATGGCCTGGACCAAGTGAGGCCTGAGAAGCACCGCATGCCCTGCGAAGGCATGGAGGCGGGCAGTGCCCTCAGGGCAAGTGGCTGTAGAGGAGACGTCATGCTGTCTCTTGTATGCTGGCTGTATTCTATGGTCTCCTCTGTTTCCATTGTTTTTTAGCAAGTCGTGCATGTTCAACCTGTAATACCGCCCTCCTACCCTCCAAACCCTTTTGCCTCCCCTGGATAAATTCCTGCTCATCCAACCAGGCCCCTGTAGTGCCACCTCCTCTGGGGAGTCCTGCAGGCAAGTCCATACTCCTGGCCTCACCAGCAACCTGGCCCCCTCCCGCCTCTGGGATTCCATCCAACATGCCTTCATTATGCCACCCACCACCCTGCATCATAACCTTTTATTTATATGTCTCAGGGTTCCCATTCCCCTTCCAGGGCCTAGCCCCGTGCCCTGCATGCAGTGGGCAATGAGCCCAGGCTTGGGCAGAGAATGACCAAGCAGCTGATGTGTGTGCGCCAGGTCCCCGGCTGACCGAACAGCTGGGCAGGCTCGGCAGCCGGGCGGGGGTCTTCAAAGGTACTGTTTAACCCTTGACCATCACAGGGAAATGTAGGGGGGCTGTGCACCTCTGAAGCTTTCAGGAGGCATATGGAGGAGGGGCCCAGGGTTAGGAGGAGCCTCAAGCTTCCCAAGCTGAGGCTGAAGATCACTCATGTATCAGGGGGGGTGCAGGGTGGGACCCAGGCCCTCTGAGCCCTCGGCCCCTGCAGCTTCCAGCCTCACCCTGAATCCCACGTCTGCTCACTGTGTGTGTCCCCTGCCTGTCCCCATTCCCTGAGCCCAACAGAGTCACCTGTGACCCGCCTCAAGCACAGTCCTTGGAGAGAAGGTTGGGATTGGGGTCAGGGGGAGGGGTGCCCGGAATGGACCCATAAGCCAGGCTTGCGCAAGCCTGAGGCAGCTTGGTGATGGGTATGAGTCAGCGGGGAGCCCTGTGAGCAACAACAAGTGTTCAGAGAAGTGTGTGCGCTGGGGAAGGGAGAAGCCACGGAAGCCGGCAGTCTGAGTTCTGGCGCTGGTTCTGCCTGTAACCAGAGGCGACCTAGGGAAGGGGCTCAGAGATCAGCCACAGGGGCTGGGGGACCTGATTAGGTCCTTTCCAGCATCATCTTCCTGTGGTTCAGGGAACCTGAGAAGCACACACAGAGGGAAGGACTCACCCGGAGATACAGCCAGACGGATGGCTCTGAGATTAATGATCTGGGAAGATTCGTAGATCCTACACAAATATAAGCCAGAGTCCTTCACTCTGAGCAAAGTCATGGTGACTATGAAGAACCCCCATTGGGGGTAATCCCTGATGATGAATCTTGGGTCTCCAGTCTCGGCAAGGGGTCTGGGATGGGTGACTAATGGGATACAAGTTCTTGCTGATGTTACTCTGCACCAGGTCTTCACAGCTCTCTGGACTCGATAATTGCACCTTACGGAGACTTCCTCCCCTTCCAGTATCTGTAGCAGCTCTGCCTGCTGTTCCCAGGAGCCTGAGAATAAACCCTCAGGTCAGGGAGCCCCACAGCCTGCTGCAGAGCTGAGAGGGACCCCCTCCTCAGGAAGTCCTCTCTGCTACACTCAGTGCCCCCCCAGCCCCCCCCCCCCGCCTGGAACTTCTTCCCCATGCCCCCTCAGGCCCACTCACTAGAGACCCTCCCCCTCTTCCCCTCCGCATAGGCCCCACCTTAGGGCAAGAGTACTATAATGACAAAGGGCAGACGGTGGGGGGCTTCCTAGGCAATGCCCTCTGTCTCTGCTGGGGGGGGCGCTGCCCCCCCTGTAGAGAGGTGTCAGAACTTGGGGGTCTACACCCCCCCAGACTTTTCTTGGAAAGAAAATATAAAAGGCAAAACATCCGGGGGTAAGGTGCTAGGAGAGGGGAGGCTGTGGCTTTTACAGGAACCTCCCCCGCCCCC
>NW_005871762.1:271370-276972 GCF_000147115.1 Myotis lucifugus | reverse complement strand
AGAGGATCTCTCTCAACACATTGACCTCAATGTCAAGAGTGAGAAGGTTTACACGCGCCATGGGGTCCCCATCTCCCTCACCGGCATCGCCCGGGTGAAAATCCAGGGGCAGAACAAAGAGATGCTGGCGGCCGCCTGCCAGATGTTCCTGGGGAAGATGGAGGCTGAGATCGCCCACATCGCCCTGGAGACGCTGGAGGGCCACCAGAGGCCCATCCTGGCCCACATGACTGTGGAGGAAATCTGTAAGGACCCGCAGAAGTTCTCAGAGCAGGTTTTCAAAGTGGCCTCCTCAGACCTGGTGAACATGGGCATCAGTGTGGTCAGCTACACCCTGAAGGACATTCGTGATGACCAGGGCTACTTGCACTCCTTGGGGAAGGCTCCGACCGCTCAAGTCCAAAAAGATGCTCGGATTGGAGAAGCAGAGGCCAAGCGAGATGCTGGGATCCGGGAGGCCAAAGCCAAGCAGGAGAAAGTGTCTGCTCAGTACCTGAGTGAGATCAAGATGGCCAAGGCCCAGAGGGACTATGAGCTGAAGAAGGCCACCTATGACATTGAGGTCAACACTCGCCGCGTGCAGGCCAACCTGGCCTACCAGCTTCAGGTGGCCAAAACGAAGCAGCAGATCGAGGAGCCGCAGGTGCGGGTGCAGGTGGTGGAGCGGGCCCAGCAGGTGGCAGTGCAGGAGCAGGAGATTGCCAGCCGGGAGAAGGAGCTGGAGAACCACGTGCAGAAGCCGGTGGAAGCCGAGCGCTACCAGCTGGAGCGCCTAGGGGAGGCTGAGAAGTCCCAGCAGATCATGCAGGCGGAGGCCGAACCAGAGTCTGTGAGGATGCGGGGGGAGGCCGAGGCCTTCGCCATTGGGGCCCGGGCTGAGGCTGAACAGATGGCCAAGAAGGCAGAAGCGTTCCAGCTGTACCAGGAGGCTGCTCAGCTGGACATGCTGCTGGAGAAGCTGCCCCAGGTGGCAGAGGAGATCAGTGGTCCCTTGACCTCAACCAAAAAGATCACACTGGTGTCGAGTGGAAGTGGGGTCGTGGGAGCGGCCAAAGTGACGTGGACATCCTGAGCCGCCTGCCGGAGAGCGTGGAGAGACTCACGGGCGTCAGCATCTCCCAGGTGAACCACAAGCCTTTGCGAACTTCCTGAGCCCTCAACCTTCGCTGATGCCTAGCCTCATGGTTCAAGCTGCCTGAACGATCCCCATGCTGCATGCATGTCAGCTGGCCTCCCAGAGCACGTCCTTGGGCAGTGGGATTCCACCGCTCCCCTGTCCTTGCCAAATAGCCGTGCCTTGCCCTCTGCCCGGGCCCCCACCCCCAGGACTGCCAGTCCCCCAAGGTTTCCATGCCAGCTGTCTGATCCTCCCACCCCACCCAGCTTGTTTAGTTTCCTAATTAAACTACCCTGAGCCTGTGCCCGCCCCCCCCCCTCCAAAAAAAATAAAAGAAAAGAAAAGCAGGGCTGAGGGGTGTGATGGAGGCAGGGGACCCTCTGGAGGCCCCAGTGCTCAGAGGCCTCCTGCCCAGGCTGCTGGGAATTGGGGTGTCCTGTGGGGACTGGAGGGGCAGGAGGAGGTGGGGAGTCATTTCCAGGGGAGGAGGTGCAGGGAAGGTCCCTGGCAAGGGTGGGAGAGCAAAGCAGACCTGGGAGGGGGGGGGGCAGGAGATGGGTGTAGGAGGAGGGGAGGAGGGGGCAGAAAGGGGGTCTCTGCCCCTCTGTGTCCCCAGCTCCCAGCTGCCTCTATCACCACTACTTAAGCATTTGCTGAAAGACCATACTAACCAAGCTCTTTTAGAAAATAATTTGTACTTTACATCCCTGTGACTAATAGGGCACCTAGCCAATAATATTGCAGTCACTAGGTGTGGTGCCAGGGGGGCACTGACATGCTGGGGGACCACTTTGTAAAGTATGTGACTGTCCCCCTCTATGATGTACACCTGAAAGCAACACAAAACCACACGTAATGCAAACTGTAACTGAAAAATAAAAATCATAATATATAAAAACCCTGGGTCCATCATAACCGGAGGCTCAACCAACCAGAAGTCAGTCCTGCAGTCAGCCTGGGTTGTCATGGCGACCCAGCATTGACTGCTGAGGGGGCTGCGAATCAGGCTTGGAGAGAGGCCTGAAGAGAAAAGCAGGGTCTGATCTGTAGCCTGTGTGGCAGCTGTTGATCAGCACTTGCCTCTCTCTTTCTCTCCCAGCAGGGCCAGCAGCTGCACCTCCATTTCTCTCCAGGCCTCCACTGGGGCTGCTGATCAGCCCTGCCTTTCTGATCAGGCCCCATTGATAGGCCCAGAGACACTGACTGCATAGAAACTGACCAGTTAGAGCAAAATCTGGGTGAACTGTGAGGACTCAATGGCTGCCTAGGAGGCAGAGCTTTTGACTCCGATTGGCTCTTCCCCTCCCCTCTGCCCTCACCAGAGGCCAGGAACACCAGCAGGACAAGGGGCAGCCCCCAACTGCTCTCCCCTGCTGGCCTGATCTCCCCCCCCCAACCATTTAACCCTTGACCCACTAGCCAGTAATAGCACACACCTCCCCCAGGTACTCATTGTACCTGCAGGGAAGGGCAGTTAGGGGCGATCAGGCAGGCAGAGATAGAAACTGACCAATCAGAACCAAATTGACCGGCAGAGGAGGGCAGTTGGGGGCGAGATTGGGACGGCAGGCGAGGGCAGTTAGGGGCGATCAGGCTGGCAGGAAAGGGTAATTGGGGGCAAGATCAGGCCAGCAGGGGAGAGCAGTTGGGGGCAATCAGGCAGGCAGGCAGGTGAGTGGTTAGGAGCCAGCGGTCCCAGATTGTGAGAGGGATGTCTCTGATTGGAGAGATTGCAGACTGGGCTGAGGGAACCCCCCCTCCGTGCACAAATTTTGTGCACCGGGCCACTAGTCCTAATTAATAAAAGGGTAATATGCAAATCGACTGAATGGGGGAACAACTGGTCACTATGATGTGCACTGACCACCAGGGGGCAGGTGCCCAATGCAGGAGCTGCCCCCTGGTGGTCAGTGTGCTCCCACAGAGGGAGTGCTGCTCAGCCAGAAACTGGGCTGACAGCTGGTGAGCACAGTGGTGGTGGTGGGAGCCTCTCCTGCCTTCATGGCAATGCTAAGGATGTCCTACTGCCAACTTAGGCCCACTCCCCACTGAGAGCAGGCCTAAGCCATCAGTTGGACATCCCCCGAGGGCTCCCAGACTGCAAAAGGGTGCAGGCTGGGCTGAGGGACCCCCTCGCCCTGAGTGCACGAATGTTGTGCACTGGGCCTCTAGTTAAAATATAAAAGAAAAGAATCTGTCATTGGAGGAGCTACAGGAAAACAATTGTCATGGCTGCTTATAGTCACTAGACAGACAACCAAGTCAGAGAGCCCTGCACCCACGTAGTGTGGCCGGTGGGGCTGGCAGGGGCAGACTCCCGAGGCAGAGACTGGCGGGGGGGGGGTGGGAGGGGCACAGTGCTGGGACCAGACTGGGAGGGAGGGCGGGAGCAACCTTTGGCCACCAGGAAGCTCTGGCCACCCTCTGAGGACAGGCTGCCCTCGGGACCTTAGTCCCTGCTTCCCATTCAAGGGCATGGGCTGCCTGGGAGGGGTCACCTGGAGAGGGCCTTCCACCCTCCCCTGCTCCTGGCACTTGGCAAGCCCATCAGCCTGCAGGAGGAGGGGGAGGCCAGCTGAATGCCACCGACTGCCTAACCGAGAGCAAAGCCAGGGTGCGCAGCATTTGCAAAAGCTGGGAGCCTCAGGCTTGCCTGCCGCTCCTCAGTTCAAACATCCGAATGTGCCAGGGGTGCCGGGGCTTCCTTGTCCATCCTTCCCCTGGCCACCACAGGTCACCCCCACAGGGTACCCCGTCTCTGCCGCTTGCTCACGAAGCTCGGTTCTCACCGCCTGAGGCAGCCGCAGCCTTGAGCTGCCTGACACCAGCCCCTGCCTGCACCCCTGCCCTGGGTCTGCTGGGACCTGCTCCCTGGAGCTCGGGGACAAGGGTGGGAGAGGGAGACGGAAGTGAGATGCTGGGACCTGGGGGAGGATGGCCCAGAGGCCTGGAGCTCCAAAGAGGGCACCAGGCCCCTGGCAGCCTGGGACCCGGGGCCGGGTGTGAACCTCCTCTAGGTGCTGGGTCCTTCCTTGCCACGGGGTCGTGTGGGAGCGGGCTCTATGGATGGGCAGTGTGTGTGGGTCTGCCTGGCCTGGGAGCCCCTGATCGTGGGTAAGCAGGGACGGTGGCCACCCTGCCTGACACGAGGGCACACCCTGGCCTCTGTCTGGTTCCTGCACCCGCCACCTGGGGACCATGTCCCCCTCTGCCCTCCCTTTCCCCTTACAATCCAGGACAATACAGAGAAGTGGGGGCCAGAAATCTTTGAAAACATAGAATATGACACACAGTATTATAACTTGAAAAGAACTTGAGGGCCAGCAACCACAACGCACGTGCTCAGTTCATGTTCTTTCATTTTATTCTGAAAAGTCTTGAGGTAGGAATGAGTGTCCCCTTTCACAGGAGAGGAAAACTGAGGCCCGGAGGGTTAGTGACTTGCACAGGGTCACACGGGACAGGTGGCAGCCCTGGTCCCTGGTCCCGGTCCTGAGCCCTGTGCAGCGCTCTCCACGGGACAGCCTGCTCTCCAAGGAGACTGGGCAGTCTGGCTGCTGTCAGGCCTCCATGGAGGGGAGCTGCGGGGGACCCGTTTTCCCCAGGGGAGTTCAACTCCCTCCAAGTTGCATAGCAGGTGGTAGCCACACCTTCCTGGGGTGGAGGACAGATGTCAGTGTGTGTGTGTGTGTGTGTGTGTGTGTGTGTGTGTGTGTGTGTGTGAGAGAGAACCAGGCCAGCCAGTTCAAGCTGTCTCCCCTCTGGCGCCCTCTCCTGGACACAGGGAAGAGGTGCCTCCTCCCTATGGTCCCATAGGATTACCCCAGCCCCCCTTTTTTCCCCATATCCATCTTGGAGTGGCCCCACTAAGGCCCTGGCTGTGTTGGTCTCCTGACCATGACCTTTGCTCTCCCGCCTGGGAGGTCCCTGTCCCAGAGCCGAGTAGAGAGGCCGCATTTAGACCCACGTGTTCTCCAGCCCGTCCAGGCTGCAGACCCCTCTTCAGGGGACAAATGCAGCCCAGATTGTCCAGCCTTCCCTGCAGGAGGGGCCAGGTCAGAGCCAGGAGCCTGTGAAGCAGGCAGACATGGCAGGCCACTGGGCCAGGCTCCTGGGCTGCATCTGCCCCATTGGCCCCACCCGCCCCACCAGGCAGTCCTGGGCTGTGGGAGCTCTGAGCTGTCCCCCTGTGTCACAGTGGCTCCTCTCTCCCCAGGGAGGACACCCTGGGAAGCGGGGTGTGGGGGGTGGCAATCTTCACTGAGCTGTGCCCCCCTTCAGGGGATCTGAATGGCCTTCAGTTCCCTCCAATAGCTCAGACCTGGAGGCCAGGTGGGATTGGGGAGACAGTCCTGAGTTCAGCCTCTGCACCCCAGTCTGGGGTCAGGCTGTTCCTGCTGCTGAGGGGGGCTCTCAGCTGCCCCTCACACCTGTCCCAGGAGGGGCTGGCCAGCAGGTGGCAGCAGTGAGAGGGTGGGCTCTGCT
>NW_005871762.1:264083-265805 GCF_000147115.1 Myotis lucifugus | reverse complement strand
CCGCCCGCTGCAGTGGTGGCACTGCAGCGAGGAAGGAGGAAGGATGGAGGCAGTTCCTGCCACTCCTAGCCTGGTGACCCTTGCCTCCTCTCCCCACCCCACCAGGGCCTTCGGGCCTGGGCTAGGACAGGGAACTGGGGGTGGGTGGCAGTGGACTCGGCCCCTTTCCCAGGGGGCCAAGGGCTGGCTCCCTCCTTAGGGTGGGCGGCCAACCTCCCGAGGTTCCTTCCTCCACCCTGCATGAATTTGTGCACCGAGCCTCTAGTATCTAATAAATCTTTGCTTAACCCAAGGTCATAAATATTTATTTAACAGCCTTACTAAGATGTAATTAGCATAATATAAAATTGATTCATTTAAAGTGTACAATTCCGTCATTTTTAGTATAGTCACTGAGTTGCACAACTATCACCACAATCCAAATTTAGAACATTTTGCCCAGCTGGCGTGGCTCAGTGGTTGAGCATTGACCTATGAACCAGGAGGTCATGGTGCAGTTCCTGGTCAGGACACATGCCCGGGTTGCAGGCTCAATCCCAGTGCAGCCGATCAATGATTCTATCTCATTGTTGATGTTTCTATCTCTTTCTCCTTCTCCATTCCTTTCTGAAATAAATAAAACTATATTAAAAAAAAACAAATTTATAATATTTTCACCACCAAAATGAAACTCCATATCCAGTAGCAGTCGCACCCTATATTAGTTTCCCATTACTGCACACTTAGGGGCTTAAAACAACATACATTCATTTTTTCACAATTTTGAGGCCAGATGTTTGAAATAGTATCACTGGGCCAGCATCAAAGTGTTGTCGGGGCTGTGGTTCCTCTGGAGACCCTAGGGAAGAACCCACCCTTTGTCTCTTCCAGCTCACGGAGGGGGCAACATTCCTTGGCTTGTGGCTTTGTCACTCCAACCTTCAAGGCAACATCTCCAAACTCTCTCTGCTCCATCTTCAGATCACATCTCCTCTGTGCGTTCAATCCCCTCAGCCTTTGTCTTATAAAGGTACATGTGATTGCATTCGTGCCCAGGCTCACAAACCAAGATAATCTCCCCATCTCAAAATCCTTAACTTAGTCTCATCTGCAAAGACCCTTTTTTAAAAAATATGTTTTTATTGATTTTACTACAAAATAAATTTTTTAAATATTTTTTTATTGATTTCAGAGAGGAAGGGAAAGGGAGAGAGAGAGATAGAAACATCAATGATGAGAAAGAATCATTGATTGGCTGCCTCCTGCATGCCCCCTATGGGGATCCAGCCTGCAACCTGGGCATGTGACCTCCTGGTTCATAGGCCAGTGCTCTACCACTGAGCAACACCAGCCGGGCTACAAAGACCCATTCTTTATTTCACTAGAGTGGAATCTAAAGAACAAAATAAACAAAATAGAAACAGACTCATAGACACAGAGAATAGACTGATAGCGGGAGGGGGAGTTGAGGAGCTTGGGTGGAAAAGGTGAAGGGATTAAGCAGTACAACTTGGTAGTTACAGAATCAGAGAGATATAATTACAGCATAGGGAATATAGTCAATAATATGGTGATAACTATGGTTGGGGCCAGGTGGGTACTTGAAGCATAGGGGGTCCACTCTGTACAGTGCATGATTTTCTAACCACTTTGCTTCACATCTGAAACTAATATAGAATCATATTGAATGTAAACTGTAAGTGGTCTAGTTGGCTTATCGTGTTGTTAAAGTCTTCTCTCTCA